>NW_015387164.1:28457-50742 GCF_001527695.2 Protobothrops mucrosquamatus
ATATATATATATATATATATATATATATATATATATATATATATATATATATATATATATATATATATATATATATATATATATATATATATATATATAAAACCTTTCTATGGTTTGTCAGATGTCAAAATTTAAACAAAAAACAAAAACAGAGATTCTTTGGGAAATAAGTATTGAACGTCACCTCATGTATTACCTGTTTACAGTTGTGCAGAATTGCAATATATTAAGAGGAAACAAATCTTCTGCTTCATGCACTACGGTATATCTCATAATGATACCAGGAGAAAAAAAAATGACACAGAATGCCCTAGAAACTGAGATCTTGGGGAAAAGCTTAAGTATCAATTTTGGTTTTACTTGGTTTCTCATTTTTCTGACAGTAAGTTAATTTCAGCTGGTTTCTGCATTACATCACAATCTGTTTCTTCAAAAGTCAGCATGAAAATATGTACAACATTTCTGAGAGTGTTTATTCCAACATTTACCATCTTGGAAGCATTTCCTCCTAGTCTATGCATTGTTGATATAGTCTGTCCTATTACAATGTGTTGTTTGGATCATTTTTACTCAGACATGCATACCAAATATGTGTTGGCACCTTGCATGTACCTCCTCATTGATGGGATGCGGGCAAAAATATATTAACTTACAACACTGTAAAACATTAAGTGTTATTATTTGGGAGTCCTGGGGGTTTTGTTATTGCTTTTTGTTTTGTTCAGTTTCAGTATTTTTGCATTTTTAAAATATACTATTTGTTCCTTGAAGGTTTAGTCAAACAAACAAACAAAAAAAGGGCAAGATACAGTATTGTCAGACCCCAAGAATGGCATGTGGAGTTACTTGCTTTATTGTTCTTTACCCATAGACAGAATCTTGCCAGAATATAGTAACTATTTACGTAACTACAGATATACTCTGGAAATAGCTAGGAAGAAGCCATTTTAACCCTCTTTCTGCCATCCAAACTTTCTAAAGTCTGCTGCTACTTTGTTCCCTGGAAAGCAGCCCCCTTCCTCCTGGGAATCCATACTACATTCCACCACAGATATAAATTGAATAAATAAAAGCAAGCAAATAATCCAATTAGGTGACCATGAGGTAGGGTAAATGGCACTCCTAGCTCAGTCTAGTCAAATGGCAAATTATGTATTGTTCACAACAAACAATGGATGTTTCAAGGGTCAAACCATCTGTAGGTCATAAAAAGCATTCATAGACATTAAATAAGACAGGAAGAAGGGAAAGGATAATTTTCTTTTCTTATTTTTTTTCCTTCCCTCTCCTGTCCTCCCACTCTAAAGGGGAAAAGTAGGGATCACTGTCTCTTTTTGTGAAGTTAAGAAAACTGTTTCCTGAATGTAGCTTTAAAATAACCAAAAAGAGAAAATAAAGATTTGATCAGTATGTCCCACTGTCCATTTCCAGCCTCCAAAGATAGTTTAAAATGCTTAGGGAGATGGAATAGGAGTAGGGAAACCTGCAATAAGTTTCAACAAAACTCACTGGATAATTTTGAACCAGTCTCTCTCAGATCAACTTCTCACACAAGATTATTGTTGGGGGATTAAAGGAACAGGACCCCTATTTTGAGCTCCTGGAGAAAAAGTGGGAAATAAATCAGATACACTTTAAGAAAATTTATAGGAAAAATGAACATTGAATTCTAGGTTATGTTTAGTTTAGTAATAGAAGGAAGAAGAAAATTCCTTCTATTTGGCATAGATTTCAAACAAACATTACTAATTGTACCCAGTTCCTCAAATCAGGCCACAATCAACAAAAACAGTCTGTTTTGGCTGAAAATCAAACGCCTGCAAATTGATGCAAAATACAAATGGATGTTCAGATAGGACATTCACAAAATATAGTTTTGCAATAAAGAATGAAACATTTCCTATAAACAGATAAATTTCAAACAGTGCAAGTAAAAATTTCTGAAATGTGTTTAACATCTGATGTGATAGTTGCAATGCAGGCAACAGAACTTTCCAAAGTATCCATCTTTGTACATTCATGACCCACTGGAGATCAAAAATGCTTGAATGAATGAATAATATGTAGTAATATATAAATAATATGCCATGTTCCCAAAATATGTCAAAATGTAAACAGTGGGCTGTTATCACCCAACATTTTTACTTGGGGGCATGAAGACATAGCAGCTCTCAGAATAATATGCTGAAATTGATTAGTGTTAATCTTGACTTGTTCTTGTTGTTGAATATGTCATGAGAGCATATCCCATTTGGTCAATTTATGTAGTGCAGCCATGAAGATCTCAGAAACAATATTCAAATGGCATAATACATCTATAACTACAAAGATCAGAATCATGCAGATCACGATGTTCCCTGTGATACTCTATGGAAGTGAAAGTTGGACTTTAAAGAAGCAGGATGCGAAGAGTATTGGTGACTTTGAAATTTGAGAATATTGTGACCAGCCACAAAAACAAACTGATGGATCATCCAACCAATAAAGTCATAGTCATCATTCTAGGTACAAATGACCGGGTTCAAAATGTCCTATCCACCACTGAGAGACTTAACAAGTTAGGTGTAGATCAGGGGTGTCAAACTTGCAATGCCATGTGACGTGTTGTGACGTGTTGCTGGCAATGGAGTGGGCACAGTTTCAGCAGTTTGACACCCCTGGTGTAGATTGTCATATGAAAATCTATTTATGCAGTTGTTAGAAGTCAAAAATCCTTATAAAAATATTGTATGAACATAGAAAAAGGGGTTAATTCAAGATTAAGCATGTTGGGTGAATGCAACAATAGTTTTAGATTCTGATTTTCCAATAGCTAGGTTTTTGACCAATGTAAGATATAGAAAATAAGTTAAAGAGTTGCTATTGATATATGTGAAGTTATATACTGCTTAAGGACAGACTGGCCAAAGATCCATTAACATGTCTTCTGTATTGTTCTGAGAACATGGAAAGCATTTTCTTCAGAGCCTTGTTTAGTCCCTATTTTCTTCATCTTTAGAAAATCTGTAAAGACTCACCTATTTGTCAGGCTTTTAATTGTCACTTGATTTTAATTCTAGTTGCAGTTAAATTATAATCTCTTGTATTTTTAAATTTTTCTGTTAGCTGCCCTGAGTATTCATCTAAACAGGTTGTTGTATAGCTGCAGAAATAAATAGTTTTTTTTAGATTAAAGGAAACTGTGATTAATTAACTTGGAAAGTTATGAATTGCTGTGGATCAGAAAGGGAATAGAAAATGTGCAGTATTCATATGTTTAAATCTTTTAAGATAACAGAGCATTATATATCTAGTTGCATTTCCTAAATTTGGATCTATGTCTTCAAAGGTAGCTCTGATAAATGGAAACTGCAACACTTTTAATTAAAATATTACTTCAAAGATGGGAGGGCTAAGTTAATGTTTTAACATCATGAATCAGATTACAACAAGATCTAATAGCAATTTCGTAATACTGTTGAAAATGGTGAGTTTATACCATATGAACACATATTAAGGGAGAAAAAGCTATTATGATAACATTAACTCATCAAATGGCTTAGTTAGGCTCTCAGGATTATTAGAAATTACCAACAATAGGTCATCTTTCAAGGATAAACTTAATATAGTTACTTCCAGTTATTCAATTTCCTTTTAAAATACAATGCAATGCAACACAGTACAGTACAGTACAATACAATGCAATACAATACAGTTTCCATCAATTGCTCTATTTTGGGACACTGTTAATGGTTAACAATCATACATTAATAAATACAGAGAAATATTCCTGGATGTATTAAAATTGCCATGCAGGAGTTGAGTTATTGAAATAACGTGAAAATGGGGATGTTTTGTCTGTTTGAATCTGTTGGACACACATTTTCAAATGTAGAAATTCAAACTTATTATATTACAGCATTATAATGTTTCATACTGTTATAACAGAAATATAACTATTTGAAAATGGACATTAAAACAAAACCAGTCATCTCAAGGACTATTGCCACTATGAATTTACAGATTTGATCCTATAACTTGAAAGATTTGTGTGTGTATTTACATGTTGGTATATCGGGCTGACTAAACTATAAGTCAATCCTGAAAGTGTTTCGGATATCTGCACTAAATAGCATTCTTGAATGTGGGTACTCACTTATCATGAATTCAGTTTTATATGAAAATCTCTGGTCAGCAATTTCATAAGACCTGGTGTGTGTCTTTCTGATTTCTTTAAGGACATTCTCAGGGAACAGCTTTTATATTTCATGAATGTTGTACTTCTCAAGCCTCAAACATTTGGGGAAGCAATTCTTGGAAGTTAAAAATGCAAAAGAACGGGGGGAAAGTGTTTTCCATACCACATAGAGGCTGTCCTCAATTTACAATGGACATCCCAAAAATACTTATGACTAGGTTCTGAAATTCTGATAGCCAGCCTCTCCTCGGTCACATGACCAAATTTTGGGTGCTTGGCAACTGCCCAGCATTAATAGCCATTCACAGCATCCCATGATCACATGACTGTGATTTGCAATGTTTTTGCATTTAGCAAAACAATGGGTTCACTTAATAATGTGGATTCACTTAACAATCACGGCAATTTGCTTAACAACCATTACAAAAAAAAGATTGTAAAATTGGGTTGGTCATGTGATGACTTGCTTTACAACCATGATGACCTATGACTGTAATGTGCAGGCTCCGTTACGGTCACAGGTTGAGGACTAACTGTAATAGCTTGAGAAATCTCTTTCATAGCAAATTTCACAAACTTAGGAAACATGTAATGTTGACTCCAGAAATCTCAGCTGCTTATATTTTATGGTATGTGTGAGAAGCCCTCCTGTTAAATAAATCGACAGTATTCTATCAGCACAGAAACTTGTACATTTTGAAAGATTACTTCATTTCTTTTATTTGTTGTCAATACTGGTGGGTTCTTCAGAGGCAAATATAATGGCAAATAGAAAGGGATTGTGGAAGTTGTAGTTCAGACATATAGACCTGGGGTCCCCAACTCCCGGTCCCTGGACTGGTACCAGGCTGCGGCCTACCAGCAACCGGTCCACACAAACAAGCAAAGCCCCATCCTTGGGATGCAGGCAGCACACAAAATCATGCACTCTCCAGTTTGTGGAAAAACCTCTCTCCACGGAACCGGTCCCTGGTGCCCAAAAGGTTGGGGATCTCTGATCTAGACTGTCTCATATTGCCTGCCTATCTTTTAGAGGTATTTGTTTTTATATTATTTACTAATATTTAAACAGTTTTTATCTAAGTCTCAAAAGAAAAGAAAAAAGAAAAAAAAACATGCTGTATAGGCAACAGAACAAAATACAGGTTTAAAATTATCTGGCAGAAGGTTCATGAACGTAATGTAAGTTTCAAAACTTCCTGAAATAACTTGCAAGCTTATTTCACAAAATGGGAAAATCCCCATGATCTTTACTGGGTTTCAACAACTGTGCAATGTCTTCATATGATAGCATTAAATAGCCAAAGAAAGGCATAAAAAAAAAACAGAGAAAACTGTTTTTAAATCCCACTAATATCCACAGGAAAGATTAAAACAGGCATTTAACACTCCTACCAACAAAAAGATAGAGGTTGACCACAAGGCAGACTCAGCCATTTGGGCATCTGTGTTTTTCCAGAATGGTTTTTGCCAAACCCCCTCCTCAAAAAAACTTAAATTAATGACAGAAATCTCACAAGGTTAGCTAATCTCATGAAGTTTTATTAAGGTCTCATGAAATCTTATACATTGAAGTTGAAGTCTCATGACAATTAGAAATGTAGGTGATTTTGGAGCAATACTGTGGGGCTGATGGTTGTGGACCATAAACTCTGTCTTCTCCTGTACTAGGCATAGAAAAGAAGAATGCGTTGTTTCTCTTTAGTGACACCACTCAACTCATGTTATTAGCTGTTTTTAATTATTGTATGTACAAGACATTGAATAGGGCAGCAGCCCCAACCTTTCTTGTTTGGCGGCCCAGTGAGAGTGGAAAGAGGAGATAGTTTCCTGTGAGTGACAGGCAAGTGCTGCTTGCACGAGGGGAGTTTCACATGCGAGTGCAACATGGCCGCCTCTCATGCAAGGGGGGCTTCGTGTGAGGCCCGGTTCTGAACAGACTGCAGCCTGGGGGTTGTGGACCCCTGGATTAAGGGACTGGAGACTAAAACATATGAAGAACGGTTGCAGGAATTGGATATGTCTAGTTTAATGAAAAAAAGGACTAGGGATGACATGAGAGCAGTGTTCCAATATCTAAGGGGTTGCCACAAAGAAGAGGGGGGTCAATCTATTCTCCAGAGCACCTGAAGGCAGGACAAGAAGCAATGGATGGAAAGTAATCAAGGAGAAAACCAACCTAGGAGAAATTTACTGATAGTTAGAACAATTAATCAATGGAACAACCTGCCTCCAGAAGATGTGAGTGCTCCAATACTGGAAGTTTTTAAGAAGAGATTGGATGACCTTCCCTTGAGCAGGGAATTAGACTAGAAGACCTCCAATGTCCCTTTCAACCCTGTTATTCTCTTACTCTCTTATAACTGGAAAGTGAATGGAACTAAATATCATACCATAAATCTTGGAAATACATGATTATCTAAGAGACATACACAAGGCTCCAGCTCTTCTTGCCTTTAGATAGTCTCTTTTTGGTTGTTCTGTTATGTGGTATCCTTGGTGCGTGGTTGTTTGTTTGAAGATGTTTCATTATCTGACAAATAACATCATCAGTGCACTACCTCCTTGGGCAGGGGTAGGCAACTTTGGATCTTTTATGACTCATGGACTTCAACTCCCAGAATTCCTGGAGGCAGTATAGCTGGCTCAGGAATTCTGGGAGTTGAAGTCCACGAGTCATAAAAGAGCCAAGGTTGCCTACCTCTATCCTTGGGTAATGAAACATCCACAAGAAAACAACTGAGCTCACAGAATACCAAGAAGTCCATCGTTCAACCCTGAGCTATATATATTCTCTTCTATTGTGCAGTGATATTCTGGTCACCTTTTTATATTTTATATTTATATTTGTTTATTGTTATATAGCTCAGTTTTTCTCTTTTCTCTTTTGATTTATTGTTTGTTTTTATGCTGCACATCACCCAGAATTGATGATTTGGTATTTGGTAATCAGATAAAAAAAAAATTTGGATTTTTTTTTATTTCATAATTTTAAGAAAAAACTAAAAAAAATATTTGGAACTGCTAAGAAAAGTCCCAGTTTTTATGGACACAGGGACCTTGGTGCTTACTAGTCTTGGTTGTACTCTTGCCCACATTTAATTACCACACTAGGTTGCATGGTCTAGTTTTATGTGTGCAAGTGTTACAGTTTCTAGAAGCTGCATTACAGTCTCTGCTGAGTCCTGAGAGTGGTGATCTCATGGTTGTTTCTTTGATTTGTTGGTATATTTGACCATCAATCTAAAAGTAGGTAATGTAACAGAGATTGATGAGGTCCATAATTCTGGGTATTTCAATTTTAATGTATTTGGTTAGGTCAGGTGTATCGTGTACGTACTGCTGTCATGGATTCTTTAGCTAACTCCAGATCTATGGGCACAAAGAGTGCTGTGACAATTAATGAAGGGATAATTTTATCATCATTTCTTTTTAGGTCTTTGATTTTCTGGAGGTAATGTAGAGGGTAGTTGATAGCATATTCACTCCCTTTTGTGAGATGTCCAAGGTTTTTTTGTAAGTTCTTCAACTTATGCTGCATGTTGGGTCCCTGGTAATGATATAATTGGATGAAAAGTATGTGATATTTGTGTGTTTTTAGCAAATGTACAATCAGGGGAGGATAGGTACACTGCTCTTGTTTTGTGATTTGACCTTTCTTGGTTAGGCCATTGAGGATTCTCTTGATCAGGTTGTCCAGTTTCTGTACTGGGTTTTTGTTTACTGGAACATAGTTTGCTTTGTCTTTCAGTAATTCTTTGGCACTTTTTTGGTGGATATCTGTGTTTATTTTACAATGCCAGCTAGACATTTTTCTTCACTGAAATCAGAGCAAGATGAGTTGTTTTGAAGTGAATGAAATGCCAGCATTTTAAGAAAAAAAACTATGAAAGTTTCTACATTATGTATCTATCTATCTATCTATCTATCTATCTATCTATCTATCTATCTATCTATCTATCTATCTATCTATCTATCTATCTATCTATCTATCTATCTATCTATCTATCTGTCATCTGTTTGTCTGTCAGTCAGTCTATCTAACATCTATCTGTTTCTGGTCATATACCTTTTGCAAAAGTAGGTGGAAAAAGATATATTATATAGAGAGAATTTGTGTCATAGGTAAAAAGGGCTCAGTTTCTTTCTGTAGTCCATAATTTGTTGGGGTGGGAGAGATTAATATTTTCAAGGAAAATAACTACATTAAGTGCATTCAGATCAGTTTCCTCATATGTCATTAGAGAGATGGGAACATTCCAAGAAAGAGCAATATTTTCAACAAAACATCTCCTTTCTGTTGCATTTTACTTCATATAATGGTGTCATTGCTTGCTCCTTCCTTCCTTCCTTCCTTCCTTCCTTCCTTCCTTCCTTCCTTCCTTCTTTCTTCCTTCCTTCCTTCCTTCCTTCCTTCCTTCCTTCCTTCCTCCTTCCTTCCTTCCTTCCTTCCTTCCTTCCTTCCTCCTTCCTTCCTTCCTTCCTTCCTTCCTTCCTTCTTTCTTTCTTTCTTTCTTTCTTTCTTTCTTTCTTCTGACTGGAAGCAGATAGAAATAACATCAGAAAGTCAGCAGACACTAAAACCTCTCTCTCTTTCTCTGTGAATGACATACACACACATACATATACACAGAGGGAAATTTTAGTGTCTGCTGACTTTCTGATGTTTTTTTCTATCTGCTTCTAGTCAAAAGAAAGAAAGAAGGAAAGAAATAAAGAAAGAAAGAAGAGAAAGAATCAGAGAGAGAGAGAGAGAGGGAGGGAGGGAGGGAGGGAGGGAGGGAGCATGTAGGAGCAAATAAAAACATAATTGGCTTTGAGGTATAAAAATGACACTGGTACTTACCTTAAAGTTAGGTAACAATTGGATCCTATATGCACATCAAAATCTGCAGTTTTCAGAATTTTGTTATAAGCTATACAACTCAAAACAAACAAACAACAAACAAAGAAACAAATTCACAGGAAGCAACACACGTTTAATGGAAAAGTGCACAGAAAAAGGCTATGTGCATGAACATTTTAAGTCTTTCTAGGCCTATTTTTATTTGCTCTATTGGCAAACTGAGTCAGACTGAATCAAAATGAGCCCATTTCTGGAGGAAAGTCCCTTGCATGAAGATACTGATTCCAGGAGCAACTTTGTGTTTCTGATGGCCTATAATTCTGCTCTCATATACAAGGAATCATGTTACAATACATGCCAAACCCTCAGCAGCAAAGCCTGTGGAAAAACAGGATTCTAGAGTCGCTAGATATTTGTCAAATCTCACCCTTTGGCCTCAGACAGTAGACCTGGTCTTCTACCCTCCGTACAAAGGTCAATCGGGTTGCATGTTTCAGGAATGTCCAAAGAGACATGTTGCTTGCTGAATTCAGTCAGCTTCCAGATGCTGAAAGAGATCAGATAAAGCTCTGGAGTTGTTTCAACCAGTAGCTTGATGTTTAACCTGGATGAATGTTTTCCCTTATCAACAAGCATGGTTGTTTTTCAAGACTTTTATATGAAAGAGATCGGATTGTTTCTGATGTTCTGATCTGATCAGCCAACAGAAGGTTGTGGAATTGTCTTCCCAGACAACTGGGTTGTTTAAAAAATATCCTTTCCCCACTTAGTATCCTCAGATGGACTAGAATAGACTGGGACTACAGTTATCAGAATTAGCTCACTAGTTTGAGGACCACAGATCAGGAACATCCATGAGGATATGTGTGAAAAGGGCTGGAGCTTCAACTGTATGGTCCTTGTTGCCACCTTGACTTTTTTTTGACAATATCCATCTCTCCTATCCTGGACACTCTCTGGGTCACATTGCCTGGGAATTCTTAATTGTGGTCTACCAACTAGGAAAATGATGCTATATAATGTTAGGCAGCTTCCAGAGAAAACGTAAAGGGAAGGTGCTGAAAAGGGAAGTGCTGTATGCGGAATTTAGGGTAGAATTTAATATAGTCATTGCAAAATTCTCTTCTATAATATTGCGGTCATCTTGTTCATGGACTTAGATTTCTTCTACTTTTACCAGCAACTATTTTGTGTGACAGACCTGCCTAACAATACTGCATCACTTTGAGTTGTTCCTGTGCTTTCCAAGACAGACAATCTGAAGGCTGAAAACACATGTTGTTGATCTTGTATATAGCTCTAATTTGTCAGTAGGTAAAACTGTAATGACCCCCCCTACACCCTTTATAAAATCTAGCAAGAGCCACCAGTAGCACCCTAACTGGGTGGTAGGGTTGTTCCTGCCTTTTTCTAACAGCGACAATAACAATATCAATTTTCCCTCTTGATGATTGACGTCAGAGACACAAATGTACTTCCTGGACTATGCAATTTTTGTGCAAGCTCCAGTTTAATCAAAGCCCTCATCTGTGTGTGACCTTCTAAGGTGAAAAAATGCTGCATTTTTAACTGGTCCAGGCTTGACTCTTGTTTTAGGCTGGGAAAAATAGAATTACATGCAATGCTATTTCCAAAGTACCTAATTTGCTCTTTCTGATAAGCCCATCTAGCCCTTTTGTACATACATAAATCAGTAAAGGAACTGATAAGAAAAATTACAATATAATTTAAAACATCTAGGCTTATGGCACATGCGATTGTGGCTATATACTTCTTTTAAATAAATAAATAATGTATGCAGGGTAAATCCATAATTCTTCATACAGTGGTAAATTCTAACTTCTGAGATTTTGGTGCAAGAGAATTCACATCTTTTTACACCAGTTATCTTTTAAACATCATATTAATCATTTTGTAAATTTTTGCTTATTGCAAATCTTTCAACGTGACTATTATTTGATATTATTTTGTGCAGGGTGTCTCTGTGGGTTTGTTTCTGTTTTGGAAAAGAGATGAAATCCAATATAGAGTCTAATTTAGAATGAGTTATTTGAGGAACTGATTGGAATTTTTGGTAAATATTTTATTATTAATGCTAGTATTATATGGGGCATATAAGCTGATCAATAAAATGGCTATTTAGAATAGCATATCATAGAGTATTAAACAATCCCTTCTTTGTATGCTTTACTTACTGTTAAGCTGATTGAACAAAGTTCTTACAATATTATGCTTATGTGCATTCCTCAGAGTTACTATATGCTTTTATTTTTGTTTTATATTACATATTATGCATTATGCATTTTTATTTGTTTTATTGTAAGCTATCTAGAATCATATAAAAGATAGGCCGTTATATAAAAAAGTGATGAATTAAATATAGAAATTATAATGGTACTTTCTTTGTCTCTTCTAACCATTGTTGATTCTTAGGTGTTAATTCCTGCAGTTTTCTTGGCAAGGTTTTTTGGAAGAGGTTTGCCATTGTTTTCTTTCTAGGACTGAGAAGTTTTTAATGTTTATGGCTTTAAGAGTTTCAATACAGTTTTTATATTATTTTATTATTGATGTTATTTTAATTCCTGATTCGGAGCTGTCCAAAATTTGCTATAAGATGGATGGCTATATAAATATTATAAACAAACAAACAAACAATAAATAAAGTCTTGATGTTTGGGAGATAAAAATCTCTTTAATTAGAAATAGCTTTATCTAATATTCTGCAGTGTTTTAAATCAGACATCCCCAGGAGTTTTTGTATACTATACGTCTTATCATGTTTCATTTTGTAAAATAAACAACATTTTGTTAGCAGTCTGTTCTGATGCTGTTTTGCTTACTCTGCTCAAGTTGAGATCCTTTTCTTATGTTCTTTACTAGGGAGCCCTGTGTGCTTGCAACTTCAGTGGAATCTATTGTGTGTTATAAAACCAGTGGTGACATTAAGTTATTGTTTTCTAGAAAGAATTGTATTTGCTTTTGATTTAAGGGTTTCAACATGCTGCTTGGATCTAATGCAATAGCATTCTAGGAAGGCCCTAGAATGATTTGGTTTGAAACAAATCCCTCTCTCCCTCTCAATTGTTTCACTTTAATTAAATTCACATTTTCCTCCTAAATTCATGTGTGGGTTCTCAAAAATGGTTGCAATTTTTTTTAACCAGAAGAGGGCAGTAATTCCTCTAAGAAGAAACAAAATAGAGCAGTAAGCAAGGATTGTTGAGATACATTTTGAAAAGACACATGCTTTAGAATTGAGGCAACTTGGTCCAGAAAGGGCTTGAAAAAAATCTAAGTGTGTGTGTGTGTGTGTGTGTGTGTATGTGTTGGTAGGCAGACAGAAAAACTATTACATACAGGTTACCCATCTATCATTCAGTTCAAAGACATTGCAATGACTTGGCTTCAAAAATGCATTTTACAAAGTTGAGCTGCTGCTATGATAGCATTTTCACTTAGCCCTATAACTAAACTTGGAGATGTGATAAGACCACACAAATAATCATGTTTGAAAGAAGAAACATCTACCTCTTTTTGCTGAGTGATTTGATACTGTAATGACAGCGAAATAAAGCTTTATTTTTATTGCGTATCATTGTCCTCAGCTTTGACATCCCTCTCTTCAGTTTCTATACCTTTTGGTGAAAGAAAAGTATACAGTAGCATTAGTGACAATGTCATGCATGACCAAATTCCAGATATTCCCTCCAATGTCATCACTCATATAGAAGAATCAGGAAAAAGGCATTTCATTCCTTAAACCAAACACACTGCTTTTGTTTCAGATGAGTGTTCACATGGGGGGGGGGGAAGCACTTGGTAATGTTTCAAGCCATTTCACATGAAGCTTATGCACATCAGCCCAGAAGTTTTCTCACTAAAGTGTCTTGCTTCAAACTAACAGAATAACAAAGTTGCAAGGTACCTTGGTGGTCTTCTAGTCCAGGGCTTTTCAACCAGTGGTATGGGTACCACCTGTGGTACATTGGCACCTTGCAGGTGGTACGCGACCACCCTAGAAAAGTGGTAATGGGGGAGGGGAATGAGCTGAACTGGTGGCAGCACTGCACAAGCCTGAGCGAGAGATGGCTGGAGCTGCAGGGCTGTCAGGGCTCAGTGGAAGCGCCAGGATCAGTGCCGCTTTCCAGCTGATCAGCGCTTCTTCGGGGCTGTGAAGGCTCAGTGGAAGTGTCAGGATCAACGCCAGGCTCCAGCTGGAGCTCGGCACTGATCCTGGTTCTTCTGTTGAGCCCTGAAGAAGCACCAATCAGCTGGAAAGCAGCAGTGATCCTGGCGCTTCTGCTGAGCCCAGAAGAAGCGCTGATCAGCTGGAATGTTGCAGCACCTCCAGGGTCCTGTGATTTACATTCAGATGCTTGGCAACTGATTCATATTTATGACAGTCAGTGTCCCAGGGTCATGTGAAGTGACCAAAATCTGCTGCAACCATCCAGCAGACGGGGAGAATAAAAACCAAACACCCCCCGACCCCACCCCCGCTGCCAATCCTCAACAGAAATGCTCACAACAATGAAAACCTCGGACAGGAGGAAGAGCGCCGCTGGACGGGCAGGCAGGTGTCTTGCTCGGCTGTGGCTTGGGGGGCACTTTTTTCAGTGCCATTGTAACTTCGAACAGTCACTAAGCGAACTGTTGTAAGTCGGGGATTACCTGTACTTTATCACTTTTTTCCTTTTTGGGGGGGTGTCATCAAGTTTTTGACACCTCGCTAGGCGACTGGTGGTACTCGGATATTGCCATACCTAAAAGTGGTACAATGGGTGAAAAGGTTGAAAAGCCCTGTTCTAGTCCATCCCTCATTCCACTGGTTAATTGTTCTCACTGTCAGGAAATTTCTCCTTATTTCTAGGTTGGTTCCCTCCTTGATTAGTTCCCGTCCATTGCTTCTTGTCCTGCCTTCAGGTCCTTTGGAGAATAGGTTGACCTCTTCTTCTTTGTGGTAGCCCCTTAGATATTGGAATATTGCTATCATATCATCCTTAGTCCTTTTTTTCATTAAACTAGACATACCCAATTCCTGCAACTGTTCTTTATATGTTTTAACTTCCAGTCCCCTAATCATCTTTGCAACCTTGTGCAAGAATTCTATGTTCACGAACCTGGAAGTCAATTTCATCTCCCTGGAAGAGAAACAGGTAAATGGTATCTGACAAAAGCACAATTTGGATCCTAATATGGTTTATTTTTTTTATTATTTTTTTGTATTTATTTATGTTTACACAACCATTTCTATCTTCCTTTTATTGGTTTTTTCCAACACAATTTCCATACATTAGAAAAGAATAACATAGCGACTACATAGCTATGATTTAAGCAGAATACAAGATCTGGGTAAATAGAAATGTTTTCAGCAAACATAAGCAAAACAAAACAGGGTATTAATTAGTGACTTTACAAAGTCACAGAGGGGTCTGTCATTTGTTATTAGATACTCCTCTTTAACCAGCCCAGATTTTTTTACTTTCTGAAGCTAATATTTACTTCCCCCCAACTGCTGCTGTCAAGGTACATGGCATCCAAGCTATTTTGTCACAAGAGGCTTAACATTATCTGTTCTGGATAATAAAAATGCACCAAATACCTGATGCTTCCCTGCCTTTCCATTTTCAAATTTTAATGGTCTCCCTTATGGAGGAATAGTCTTAAGAGATACCTATAGTAAGGACATTAAGAAAATCAAGATCATGGCATCCGGCCCTCTCAATTCCTGGCAAATACATGGGGAAGAAATGGAGGTAGTGACAGATTTTATCTTCCTGGGCTCCAAGATCACCACAGATAGGGACTGCAGCCAAGAAATTAAAAGACCCTTGCTTCTGGGGAGGAAAGCTATGGCAAATCTAGACAGCATACTAAAAAGCAGAAACATCACCCTACCAACAAAAGTACTTATAGTCAAGGCCATGGTTTTCCCAGTTGCAATGTATGGCTGTGAAAGTTGGACCATAAGAAAGGCTGAGCGACAAAGAATTGAAGCCTTTGAACTAAGGTGCTGGAGAAGACTCCTGCGAGTCCCTTGGACTGCAAGGCGATCAAACTGGTCAGTCCTAGAGGAGATCAACCCTGATTGCTCTTTAGAAGGCCAGATCCTGAAGTTGAAACTCAAGTACTTTGGCCACCTAATGAGAAGGAAGGACTCACTGGAGAAGGGCCTAATGCTGAGAAAGATTGAGGGCAATAGAAGAAGGGGATGACAGAGAATGAGGTGGCTGGATGGAGTCACTGAAGCAGTAGGTGTGAGCTTAAATGGACTCCAGAAGATGGTAGAGGACAGGAAGACCTGGAGGAACGTTGTCCATGGGGTCGCAATGGGTCGGACACAACTTCGCAACTAACAACAACATAGTAAGGACCATCGTGATTTACATTATTTATAAAGATTCGTGTGAGAGCAGGCAATGTTCCCATTGTGTAGTAAAGAATATCCAGGAATATTTCACAATGAGCAGATGTCATTCTCTTATGATACTGTCCACCCCAGAAGACTTTTCAATTCATAAAGCACCTTTACAAGTTGAAAACACTGCCTGTCTCTGTAAGATTCCTGCTACAATTCATGGGATGGACAGAAGATAGCAGGTGATAACTATTACACACCTGCTTGCTTGAACTTCTTCCTAACAGGCTCTGAAAGAGGGATTCTAGATTTGAATTTTGAAAAGTGTTTCTTTTTTCAGTCATACCAATTCCATTTTTATTTAGTTGCTTGTATTGTTTGTACTATAAGCCACCTTGGAGTGGGAATGGGGATTGTTGGTTTAAAAACCAGGATCTAAATAAAGGAAAAGAATAAATACATTATGGGAAACAAAACCATCACCCTGAGGAATGTTTCCTCAATGTCCATCTAGATGAAAATCAGAATTGTGCAGTTGTTCTGTGCTGTGTTAAGATTAGTAATGGGAGGTACAGAATTTAGGAAAATGAGGCCCAAATAACTTTTATCACTTCCCTCCAGCATTGTTTCATGTCTTCTGCAACCTCCCCGTTTCCTTGGGCTAACCTTCAAAGTTGGAACCGAGTGCTTCTCCACCCCACATAAATCCCACTGTGGTTCTTACTGTAACTAAGCTAGATGTTGTCAATCAATTCATATTAGGTGCCTCCAGCAATAAAGAAACAAGTTTATTGGGGGGGATGTTGGCGGTTGGGGAGAGACAGATTAAACATTCCTTTGGAAAAGAGACAGTGCCTTGTAATTAACTGTTGCAGTCATTCTCTGGGTTTTCTTAAGCAAATGAGGCAGGAGAAGGACAAGGAAGGTTAGATCATTTTCCTTCCAGGAAAAGTTGACTTGTCAGATGTGAATTGCCAGAAGGTTACTGTTACCTAGTTAGGCAGATGAAAACAGTAGCTCGCTTGCCCTGGAGAACCACCATAGGATGCTGTTTAAGTTTTCCAGAAAGGCTGGGGCTATGTGAGAGCTGGAGAGAACAGCCTCATCTCACTGTGGTCATTATCAAAACTGCTTAAAATAAGACTGATTTCCACTTTGGCTTTGCCTATATAATTAGCCTAATTGCATTGACAGAAATTGATTTATTTGAGCATACCAAGTTCCCATAAGGGCTGAACATATTATCTACAAACACAAGGTTGGGCTGTTTAATGCAACATCAAAATTAAAGTTGTTATGGATTTCATAGAATAGAAGTAGCCCAAGTTCACTGTACATATCTTGTGGCCAGATTTCCCAGGCTTTGGGCATTTAAAACTCAGTTATTAATCAGATCTTCTAAAAATATTTCATCCCACATTTCTGTAAATCTTTGTGCAATGGTTTAAAGGGACATGGCTCTGTGTGTGCCTTGCGGTATTTGCAGCTGTAGAATATTTGAACTCAGGGGCATTGATTAGTGATTGGAGTTTTCCAAGGAGGTGTTGATCAGTTGTGGTTGGGAATGTGTCAGGCACAAGCAATGAGATTTACTCATGAAAAGTTCTAGTCAACTACTTTATTACATTCTACCTATCTTACAAGAATCTCTGCAGTCTGCTTGCTTTCCCTTGGGAACAAATAAATAAGATCCCATGGACTTGGGGTGGTGGTAGTCAGACTCATGTCTCTGCAAAAAGACTGAAGGCTAATACCCTACTTGACTCCTCCTCCTTGCCTGGCAGGAAGTTTCCCAACACAATTGGTATTGTCTCCATTTGATTGGTCTCCCTTATTAATTTGTTGTCGATGTTTGAAAATATCTGCAGAAACCCCTTCAGCACTAATTTCCCAAAGTGTAGGAAACAGACTATATTGTATGTAATTAAAGTTTTTAGGTTATGGACTACCTTCTGAAAATCTCTACTTTCATATAGGTCACAAAAGTGTATTGCTTGGAATCTGAACCATCTCTTCTGGTGATCAGGCAAAGGTTTGGTATATAATTGAACAGAGAAGAGATACAGGCAGGTTTATGCACAGAAGATGGAATATTGAGTTTACTTGGGCTTTTGACCTTCTTTCCCCTATTAGTCCCAAAGGTGCTTTTTCATAAGGCGACTGAGTTTCTTGTTTTTATGTGAAGATGTTTCACTTCTCATCCAAGAAGCTTCTTCAGCTCTGACTGGATGGTGGGGGAATGGAAGGATTTTTATTCCTTGCAGACAGCTGGTCATTTGCATTCTTTTAGAGAGTCATTGAGGCCATTGAGAGGTTTCTATTCTATTCTATTCTATTCTATTCTATTCTATTCTATTCTATTCTATTCTATTCTATTCTATTCTATTCTTGTGGTTCTGCACTTGTTTGTGTGAGCAGTTCCAATCAGTCTTGTTACAAGAGAGGTCAAGTCCTTGGGCACTTCAGTATAGGATATTTCTGAGTTTCTCTATGGAGATTCTCAGTCATCCAGATCATATTTATCCCAAAGGTGCTTTTTCATGAGGCAACTGGACTTTCTTGTTTTTCTTTGAAGACATTTAGCTTCTCATCCAATAAGCTTCTTCAGCTCTGACTGGATGGTGGGGGAATGGAAGGATTTATATTCCTTGCAGACAGCTGGTCATTTTCATTGTTTTAGAGCAGGGGTCTTCAAACTCGGCCCTTTTATGACTTGTGGACTTCAACTCCCAGAATTCCTCAGCCAGCATGCCTGGCTGAGGAATTCTGGGGGTTGAAGTCCACAAGTCATAAAAGGGCCAAGTTTGAAGACCCCTTTTTTAGAGAGTCATTGAGGCCATTTGGAGGTTTATCTGTATCCGCAAGGTCATCTGAGAGGTGCGAAAACTAATGAATGTGAAAATTTTTGAGTCGCCTAGAACTCTTTATGAAGCCAGATGTTACCTAAAACAGGGGTTGGCTGAGAAATTCTGGGAGTTGAAGTCCTCAAGTCTTAAAGTTGCCAAGGTTGAGGACCCCTGACCTAAAACACGACTTCTCTTGCAATGGAAATTCTAGCTGTTGCAACACAGAAATAACTGTGAATTTATGGACCACAAAACAGTACCTGAAAAATAGATCTATTACCTATCAGACATGTCAAACTCGCGACGTCATGTGACGTTGCGCAACATATCGGGATTGTTTTGCCATTGCCGGCAATGGGGTGGGTGCGGCTTCTGTGTGATGCATCTGGCCTGCGGGCTGGCAGTTTGACACCCCTGTATTAGAGGGTAATGATGAACATCTTTTTGAGGAAGTATACTTATTACATACTTTGTTTTCCATGCTTCTTCACCTTAATTTTTAAAATATCTGATGCTTGATTGTTCTGTTTCTCTTTGCTTCAGGTTTGCATTTTATATTTCTGTTTTTATAAAACTGCATTTGACTGTACTATTATTTAAAAAAAAACCACTGTGTACCACAAGGAAAGCATTTTAAAAGGGTAAAATATCAATTTCTAAAACACAGACATATCAATGAAGTATATCATACACTCCATTTTATCTTTCCTGTTAATTTATTATTATACTTAGCTTGCTATTAAAATGATTTTGCATTAACGCACACATATACACCTATCAGTTCTGAATTCTGTTTGTTTGGCCCCTTTTTGGTGCAATCTGATTGGCAGGGCACAGCCAGTTCAACAGCAGTTCAAAGCTTCTGCCCCTTTTATTTAAGATGTAACATCAGTGAAACATGGTTTGCTACAGATTCTCAGGGAGAAAGAACTGCAAGGCAATTAGCAGGCACAATCCCCAGACCTCTCTGTTAAACCTCCTTAGGAAGTACAAAGACTTATGTCACAGGCATGGAAACAATTACAGCCACCACTCATTGTGGAAAAGGAAACCCTAAAAAACAAGAACACAGCAAATGACCTTGTAAACATTCCCCACCCATCTTTAATATACATTGCATCTGGGATTCACATGTATAATTTAGCCAGGATTTTCCTCCCTCCCCATTCCTCCCAGGATAATAACTTCCGTTTGCAATTTCCTGGAGGAAGTTGTTGGGACCTTCTAGTGATAAAATTGTTTCTTTATTTTGAGTCAAAGAAGACTGCCAAATCCTTGATTCAGGATTACTGGACACTGTGGGCTCCCCGTCCCTTTTCTTATTTCCATAAAAAGCATGTTTTATGGTACATGAAATCCACTGAACAGTAAAATTGATTTGTCCTGTCTGGAGTATTTGACGTAGTTCATGCACCTTGCATGTAAAGTAAGATTCTTTCTTTTAAGGCTGGGGCAGTGACCAAGAAAAAGGAAGGCAAGTATGAGTCTTTCTTCATTAAATGTACAGGTTCTTTCACTTGCTTGGTACCTGTTCTTCTTAAAAACCTCCAGTGTTGGAGCACCCAAAACTTGGCTGAAAGTTTAAAATAAATCTGACATGAAGTCCTCAGACAGCAAGCTCAGCTTGAAGGTGGCTTTACATACTTTACTGAAGAGTTCCTCAATCTCCAGGCTTTGCCCAGTGCTGGGCTGCAGCCAGGTCAGAATTGGGCCACAGAACTGGTGGGCAAGCATGCACGGATGCATTTGTGAAAGTAGTGCACACACATGCAAAACCATTCCCTCCCCCCCATTGTTGCCTTCACTGGTCCGCTGAGCCGAAAAGATTGGAGACCGCTGCTTTACTGTAAAATACTATTTTTATATGTACATGACAACTTCATCATTAAACTGGTATTTGGTACCAAACAGGTGAATAAAGTCTCATATTTGCCTGCGTTTTCCTTTGCCACTGCCTCAGAAAGCCATGCCCAAGTCATCATCAGCCTCCAAAGGAATCGTGAGAAATAACACTGCAGCACAATGTAGCCTACTCCCAAAACAAATATTTATATTGAAGATTATTGCAACCCATTACAAGGAATGTACTGCAGATGATCACGCATGATGACTTGTTGCCAAGCTCTTACTGGAAAATAGAAAATGGCCGGTGACTGACAGTTGTTAAACAGGGTCTCGGCCCCTCATGTCAGTTCCTTCACAATACCTGTCATCACTTCATGACAGGAATCTTGCTCCAGTTATGTTTTAATTTATGCCTTGTGTTCCAACCAAGCCAGAGCTTTATATTTCCCCCCACCCCACCCCCTCTCTTCAGTGAAACTCTTTGTTGATCAGCCGTATTTTCTCATGACAAATGTAGGTGCTGGTGCTAAGATGCTTCACAAGGATTTTGGTTCTTGCTTCCTTCGCAACAGGCACCTTTCTCTGGGCAAAGAACACAAATGATTGGCAGAGAATTATTTTTTAAGAAGAGGCTTCCAAATACAACACAGCTCCAACTCTCTATAGGTCAGAGAAAGATGATATACCTGGCATAGTTTAAACACAATTTAAGTCACAGAGAACTGATCTTTGAAGGAGCACTACACCTCTATCCAAAAATAGATGACAGGTTGCAGACATGAAACAAGGGCTTACGGTGAAGTGGTAGAGTGTGATTGCTAAATGCTTCAAGGGAATGGTATTGCTGGTGGTAGGGTGTTGTGGCCATTGCTTCACATGACTGAAATGTTTGTTGTTTTTGTTACTTGGGGGGGGGTGCACTTAGACAAAATGGCCATGAGGGGAAGTGCTTACTGACTGGAGGGGAGAAGCTATGTTCCTCATGGCCTAAGGTGAATAATAGCTGTAGAAAATATCACAGAGCAATAGGATTTTGTCAAGGAAGTATCCTAGATCATGCCCATGGCCAAAACTAAGGGAAAAGAAAGTGCTGTCTAAAAACTGGGTGACTAAAGGCACTTCCTGCAGTGTCCACTGTGATGGGACAAAGAAAACATCAAAGCCTTGTAATAGTGAAAAGGATTCTTGAGCTTCTTCCTCCTTGAGGTAAAGGCCTACAGGGCTGTGCAATTAGACTGCCTACTTTTGGTCACCATATCACAAAAAAGATGTTGAGACCTTGGAAAAAGTTCAGAGAAGAGCAACTAAAATGATCAAAGGCCTGGAGACCAAAGCATATGAAGAACAGCTACAGTATTTGGGCTTGGCTAGTCTAAAGAAAAGAAGAAACAGGGGCGACATGATAGCAGTATTCCAGTATTTCAGGAGCGGTCACAAAGAAGAGGGCATCAAACTATTCTCCAACACACCAGGCGGCAGGACGAGAAACAATGGTTGGAAACTGATCAAAGAGAGAAGCAACCTGGAATTAAGGAGAAAGTTCCTAACAGTAAGGACAATTAACCAGTGGAAAAACTAGCCTTCAGAAATCATGGGCACTCCATCACTGGAGATTTTTAAGAAGAGACTAGACAGTCACTTGTCTGAAATGTTATAGGTTCTCCTGTTCAAGGAGGGGGCTGAACTAGAAGGTCTAGTCTAGGTCCCTTCCAGTTCTATTCTATTCTATTCTATTCTATTCTATTCTATTCTATTCTATTCTATTATTCTTGTACCAAATACTGTTATCATATGAGAAATACTGCTATCATATAAGATTTCATTTCATACTGAACTTCATTTTATAGTTCTTTGTTTCTGACATCATGCCTCAGCTCTGACTTAATCAACCAGCTGACCTGGGCAGTTTGGAATCAAACTTGCATTAGTCTCAGACATGGAGGAACAAGTAGAGCTGTCGGCTAAAATATTTGCAAGGAGGCACATTTATGGAATAGAGGACAAAAATGTCAAGAAGATGTCCACTTTGTTGTGACTGAAGCTCCATTTTTTTCTTCCATCTGCCTTAGTCATGAAAACCAACTGGGTGACCTTGGGCCAGTCACTGACTCTCTGGCCAACCCACCTCACAGGGAGTTGTGAGTCCTCTCCTCACCTGCCAGAAGATCTGGCAGCTGAGTCGGATGAGGGGGAAGGGTTGCCTGGGGTCATAT
>NW_015387164.1:51090-113101 GCF_001527695.2 Protobothrops mucrosquamatus
CAGGCATTTCATTTTTCTTCTTCAAATTTCCACTACACAGTCAAGAACTATTTTGTTCCAAATGCACTTTTTATCAGGGCTTTTTTCCTCATAGAATGTCCAGAATGGAGTTCTGGCACCTTTTTGGGATGGAACCTTGTAGGGTAGGCAAGGCGGGTTGTATGACATGTGTGAGTTCTGGCACCTTTTTTTTTTTTTTTTACAAAAAAAGCACTGCTTTTTATTGATATATTACATTTTTAAAAAATATTGGCCAACACCAACGTGAGAGTCTCCCATATGGTGAGTGAATCTCCCATAAAATAACTGTTTATGAAAGTAAATCCAATGACTTTTTTGTTTTCAGCCGATGGTTCATAGAATGCTGTTATTTGTAGAACGTACTCTGTGGATAATAACAACAACACAAATGTAATCATAAGAGGTCAATAAATTATTATGTGTAAATAGAAACTTTACTCTGTCTCCTTTTTGGTAAAAAGGAATAATTCAAAGCTGCAATGATTTTCACATCTGAACACGGCAGGTCCTTAATTCATCAAGGAAGACATATTCAAGAACTTATACAAGCCTCAGTGGTAAACCCAAATTCTTTTTTGTGGCAAAACTCTTTGTCAAGTTTTTTCCCCCCAAGGCAGCATTTGTTTCCAAAGCACAGACAATATATCTGGATAAATGCATGCATACATGTATAAAATCAACTATTTTGAGCTGATGGGCACGATGTGTGTACTTTATCTTTTAAACTGAACATGTTTGATGCATAAATTTACTCAAGTCTGGCTCACATATGCACATCTATTGTTTTCTTAATAGATTGAACTGGCTGCTGGTCTGACTCAAGATACTACAGGTGGCCCTTGACTTATACAATTGAGCCTAACATTCCTGTTGCTAAGCAAGACAATTGTTAAGGGAGTTTTGCCCCATTTTATGAACTTTCTTTCTACAATTGTTAAGTGAATCACTGTAGTTGTTAAATTAGTAACACAGTTGTTAAGTGAATCTGGCTTCCTCATTGTCAGAAGGTTGCAAAAGGGGATCATGCAACAAAACAAACAAACAAACAAACAAACCCAGAATGAGAACTGCATGCTACATATTTAACATACATTTATCATGTATTGAAGGTCCAATCTGTCCATAAATAATTTCATCATGTTGGTGGTATCTCAAGATGTCCTTGATATACCACCATCATCAGTAAGGAGCTTATTTGATGCATCTTTAAAGCCAGTTGAAGGCTCCTAAACTGTTCCTTGGAAAGAATACATTAACTGTTCTTCTGGACATTTGGCCAACATGATTGCAGGTTCTTCCTGCTTTTTCACTGCACTTGTCTAGCTCTTACTGTGAAGCTCTCAAAGCTTGATGCAATGAGAGGTTTTGTTTATCAGCTAGTAGTTATTCATAGAGCCCAACATGCTTTAGGAGTGAGTTTGGCTCAAGGTCATCAATTGACTTCCATGCCTAAAAGAGGATTAACACCTGGGTGCTGCATCCCCTAGTCCAGCACCACAATCCCAAAATCACCCTGGTTCTTGGGCTATACCACGTAAAATAAGAGTGTATTACTAATTTCCTGACATGCTATTAACCTCCTAATATATTTCTGACCAAATTATTTTTGCAGTGAGAATGGATATTAATAGGCAATAAGCAACAGAAGGTCATCTTTGTCGTCAAGATTTTTTTGAATAACAATTTTATCAACAGATGAACAATTAAGTTGTTTATGTAGATAATGATACAATAATCTATGAATCCAAAATATGCCTTTTCACATCCTGCCAGTTACTTCACAAGCATGTCTAGTGAAACAAGTGGGATTCCTTTAGAGAAAAAGGATTTGAGAACTCTTTTCCCCAAATTTCCCACTTTTCAGGCAGATATTCTCTTTGGAGCAAGGTACTTTCCTCATGAAAGGGATTTTTTTCTGCCATGTGGAAAATTGCAAATGAGGCTTTCTTTGGGGAATGACCCCAAAGAGGAGCAAAAGAAGCTGATTCTGTGTATCTAACATTCCTAGAGAAACAAGCTTCTCTCTGCTAGATTAGACATTCAACTTAGAGTGTTGAATAAATTTTGTGGTTCCTGTTCTTTTGCTCCTTCATCTCCCCCTATTCTAAAATAGGAGTAAAGGCTTATAACCTCTAGCAGAGGCTTATAACATTTTTACAAGTAGAATTTGCTGGCACAAAACATGATGACGGCCACTGACTTAAACTTTCTATGAGGCATTTTAGACCCACTCATCAAAATAAAAAGTGATGACCATTCATTATCATTTGATAATATATACCCACAGGAAGTATAATACTGATTGGCTATCCAGGAGCAGCAATAAAAAAGATCTGTTGGGTTTTAGATGAATATTTCTACACAGAGCAAGGATATACAGGTGGTCCTCGACTTGCAACCGCAATTGAGCCCAAAATTTATGTTGGTAAGTGAGAAATTTGTTAAGTGAATTTTGCCCCATTTTACGACTTTTCTTGCCATATTTGTTAACTGAATTACTGCATGTCAACATCCAGCTCGAGAATCCAAATAAAACTCCAGCAATAATTCCATTTCTGTGAATGTACTGCATGGTTATGTTGAAGCAAAATTAACTCTGAGGTTCTCACACCAATTCATAGACTTAAACAATACGTTTCCCAGCCAAACCCCCAAAATCTTACGTAGTCCATATCAACAAGTCCACTTTGTTATGGGAACCGTCTGCTTCAAATCCACACCTGTTCTGGTATCCTTGACAAGGCTTCAGGTTCCCACAGTCTGCAGTTGAATAGAAGATGTTTTGTGTTTCCATGTACCCATTTGAAAGTAACACCTCCCCCCCCTTTATCTAAAGGCAATTTGAAATGCAGAGGCACATGGCTGCAAGGTTTCATCCTTGACTGCAGTTGTTAAGTTAGTAACATGGTTGTTAAGTGAACCTGGCTTTCCCATTGACTTTGCTTGTCAGAAGGTCACAAAACGTGATCACATGACATCAGGACACTGGAACCATCATAAATATGAACCAGTTGTCAAGCATCTGAATGTAAATCACATGACCATGGGGATGCTGCAATGGTCATAATTGTGAAAAATGGTCATAAGTCACTTTTTTCAGAGCCATTGTAACTTCAAACAGTCACTATAGAACTGTTGTAAGTTGTGGATTACCTGTACACCTAGATGCACTCCAGTTTTTTTGGACTTCAATTCCCATCAGCCCCAATGGGAATTGTAGTAGAGCAGTGTTTCTCAACCTTGTCAACTGGAAGGTGTGTGGACTTCAACTCCCAGGATTGCCCAGCCAGCCATGTACTTCAGTAGATCTGAAAGTGACTTGTTCACTCTATGTGCTGTAAAATCCAGTCACAGATCACCTTAGATATGTGAAGGTGATACATGAACGTTTGGATGACCATATGGAGGTTAGCAACCAAGATCAGCCTTTTGGCATGATGTTGCCTCTTTGTTTCTACCTTTACAAACCCCAGGATTTCATTGACTAAACTGGAAGTGTATTTGTGCCAGAAAATTAGCCAATTAAAATGATGCAAAACTAAGCATGTATTTTGCCATAAAACAGCTATGAGACAACTGTCTCCAGCTCTTTGTTTTATCAGATAAATAACAGCAGAAAGGAGGTTTTAAAAAAAAAAGATTTCATCATGCTTTTTGGCTGTCAGAGAGATCCAGTCTGACTACTGTATTTTTCCACTACAGAAGGTAGCACTATACATTATTGGCATGTTAAGAAAGTTTGAATTGTTTAAGAATCCAGAGCAGCCCATGTGGAAAAAGATAGAACAAAGTCTTGATCAGGGTAAGGGAAAGGATTATTTCAACTTGGAACATACAACTAGATGCTCCTTAATGCACGCACACACACACACACACACACACACACACCTCCCTCAAACATTGCCTATGACTCCACATCCCATTCAGAAGTGACTTTGTTTTATTTATTTTACTGTTCCTTGAGCCCCAATCAGTTTTACCAGGTAGACTAGACAGGAAACACAGCGAAATGCAGTTTCTGTAGCTGCAGGAATTTGAGATACTGTAGGATGAAGGTAGGAGTCATTCTCTTTAATGCCTCCTAAGTTACACACTTTGCATGATCATTATTTCTGAACACGCATGCCATCAACAAATGAAACAAGAAAGTTTCTGACTGCCACCAACTGAATTGTTGAACTGCTTGTCCACTGACTAAGGTGTTGTGTGTCACTATAGCACAGACAGTTCTAGATGTGCCAGACCAGCTCAGACCTACTACAGGTAGTCCTTGACTTACAAAATCAATTGAACTCTAAATTTCTGTTGCTAAGTAAGACATGTATTAAGTGAGTTTTTAAGCTCAGAGTCTTCTAATTCCTAGGCCAGCACCTTAACTACTAGACTAAACTGGTGGTCGGTTATTTAGATTAACATCCAAGGTAAAGGTAAAAGTTTCCTCTGTCCAATCATGTCTGACTGTAGGGGGGTGATGCTCATCTTTGTTCCTTAGCCGAAGGAGACAGCATTGTCCAAAGGTACCGAAGTGGTACATACTGTATTTATCTATTTGCATTTGCATGCTTTCAAATTGCTAGGTGGGCAGGAGCTGGAGCAAGGAACGGGAGCTCACCTCATTGCACAGTGCTTGAGTCTTGAACCCGGGCTGTCAGCTTTCCAGTTGACAAGCTCAGTGTCTTTAACCACTGAGCTATTGCACCCTCTACTAGTGCTTCAAAACAGCAAGAACAACAACAACAAAAATGTCACCAATTGGCAGCATCAGTTTGGCTTTTTTGCCTGCATGAAAATACCACTGAGTACAATCCTCCTGCCAATTGGGAACAGCAGAACGAATTTTTATGAAACTTTCAGAGAAGAGCAACACAGGAATATTGCAGACTTTACTTCTCTTGCACTTTTGTTCAGTTGAGGTGTAGTTTAACACTGCAAAATGTAATACCACCTAAAAATGATGTCCTGTGCTACAGTGAAGGATTGCAACAAGCAAATAGAATTGTTGTAATAACAACAAAAGTAATAATGTTGGTGCTTTTCATATCAGTTTTGGTCTGTTAGTTACTTGATGATGGCAAGTCCCATAAACTTCATCAACAGCCATACTTGTCAGTCACTGTTATCTGCCTAGGGGTAGATAATACTAACTCTCACAATCCTCAAAAGTAATTAAACATAATCAAGGAAAAATGCAGGGGGGGGAATCTACTCTTCCCTGCATTCCAAACTCCACCTACAATAAGCACACCTCAAGGAAATGGTTAATTTTAACTTAACCCTTTTTATGGATAATTCTAAAGGTGGCCAAATTTTAATTGAGCATTGGGCCCCAATGCAATTCAGTGGTGAAAAAAGTAAGGTCTAAACTAAATGCATTGGTACAAAATATGTTGTACCTGGTTCAACAATAGTAACTGTGAGAGAGATCTAGATGTGCTAATGGATCACTGGTTATGAACCTGCAATGTGCTGCAGCTGTCAAAATGCAGTCCTGGGCATCAACAAAGGGATAACATCAAGATCACTGGAAGTGATAATGCCACTTTATAGTGAACTAGCAAGGCCATCCCTGCAATATTAAATCCAGTTCTGATCACTACGATACAAAAAAGATGCTGAGATCCTAGAAGATGTTCAGAGAAGAGCAACAAGGATGATAAAAGGTTTGGAGACTAAATTGTATGATGAACAATTGAGGGAGCTAGATATGTCTAGCCTATCAAAGAGAAGGATTAGGGGGGATAACTGTCTTCCAGTATTTGAGGGTCTGTCACAGAGAAGATGGGATCAACTTATTCTCCAAAGCACCAGAGGGCAGGATGAGAAGGAATGGGTGGAAGCTTGCTACTGAGAGATCCAACTTAGAAGTAAGGAGAAATTTTCTGACATTGAGAGTGAGCTTGCCTCCCAAAATTGTGGGTGCTCCATCACTGGAGGTTTTTAGAAATAGACTGGACAACCATTTCACTGGGATAGTATAAGCGCTCCTATCTTGAGCAGTTGCTGGACTAGAAGACCTCTGAAATTCCTCCCAGCCCTATGATTCTATGTTTTAATTGAATTGATGGTTTTACTAAAATGGGTAGAAAGCTCTAGAAATGAAGATTAGCCATGAAGCTGAAGGTTTGGAATACTGCTTCTGAGAATTTCCTCTATCCCAGGGGAATAAAAATAATTGTTAAAGAGAAATAGGTGCATTTATTGGTGGACATCAAGCACTTCCAGACATCCAGAGCTAATATATGAATGTACAGATGAATTGGCTAGTCCCATTCACTGTCCCCTGCATTGTTCCCTTGTTTCCTGACCAACTTTCAGGGACCATTTACGATATGATTTTTTTCTGGGCATACAGAAGACATGAGAAGAAAGAGGAGCATTTGAGGAAACATCAAGAGTGGGCACAAATTCACTTTTGGCAAGCCTCTTCAATTTTAAATAATTATAATAAAGTGAACGAACCTACAACTCTTCCCACTGCATGTACATTTCATTCATTCATTCATTCATTCATTCATTCATTCATTCATTCATTCCTATCCTATCTTTATTATTTTTATAAACAATTCAAGGCAGTGAATATTCTATCATGTCTGGGTCCCTAAACCTTTCTGTCAATCATAGAAACTTGTAGGTAGAATAACTTTACTTCATGCTTAAGTGCAGTTTTCTTAAATAACACAATAGGAACATCTTGCTTCCCAGAGGCCTTCTGTTAATCCTGCGAGATAATTTGAGAAAAGAAGCGTAACCAGAAGTATTAGCGCTATCCTTATTGTAAGGTTACATTTGTAGAATCATACAAGACTGACAATATTTCTTCAACTTTCCTTTGAATCTCTGGAAAACTAGGAAGGGCCCCTTCTGTAATCTTTCCCAAGCCCTCCCCACTTCTGCGGACTGAAACATCTTTTAAATGCTGGTTGTCTCACCAGCATACATTTACATGTTGCATGTGCATGCATGTCAAGCATGCAAATTCCTTGGAGAAATCGATGATACTAAGTATGGTTAATGGATCGAGAAGAAGGGGCAAGCAAAGAACATGCTGGCTTGATAACATCAGAACTGATACAAAGATGAACATCCAACAACTGAAAGAAGCTATGCTTAACAGGGTAGCATAGTGAGCACTAGTTATAAAGTAGCCAAAAGTTGGTCATGACTGAATGGTTAAAACCTCTACTGTACTATCAGCAGCTCTGCCCCCTGTCTCTCAAGTGGAAATTTCCACTTTCCATTCCATTTTTCAACTTTCAACTTAGAAAGAGAAAGAGAAAAAGAGAAGAAAGAGAAAGAGAAAAAGAGTCTATGAGAGGGTTTGCCTATATTCATTATAACCAGTCTCCATGTTTTGCCTGTTTATCAGACTATAAAAGTCACCCATTACAAACAGTATCGTGGACAGGCCAGAAGGTTAAGCAGATGTATAAATGAATATCTGGATGGTGTTGCTATTTAATTGGTTTTGTTCCTGCTTAACAAAGAGAGATAAATTATCCTTTTGGTCCTTTCCTACCCCATAATTCTATGATTCTATTATTCTAAGACCACTTACCATTGCTCTAAAAAGGCTTAAAGGTAATAATGAATGGATTAACATAAATTAGTGAGAACAATAGAATTCAACAGGAGATACACAATCTGTTAACTAGGGGCATGGCCTAAAAATTCATAGACTGAATCTAGTGACTGCAAACCTATACCTGATTGATGTTAATATTCCTCATATCCTTTTCACATAAGGTGAAATTTAATTTATGTTACAAACATAATCTGGGCTCTGCATAGCAGGAAAACACATTTGTACGACTGCTGGGGAGCTTTGATGGTGACCCACATCTGACCTTCCAAAATGATCCACAATTTAGCCTTTATTTCAAAAGAATGAGATGTAGCCTCGAGGAAAGACAGGCTGTGATATCTTCTCAAAAGACTGCAGGGAAGGGGGGGGGTGAGATGGGATTCCACATGGCCACAAGAGCTTGAGCATCAACAGAGTATTGAGTTAAAGTGACCTTTGGATGGCTGATGTAAACAAACCATGATATCCCATTGCAAACTCTTTTCTTGGGGGGGGGGTGTTGCTTGTCATGTAAGATTCTGTGGGGAAGGACAAGTCCTCTAAGAAATAAGCCAGTCAGTCTGTTCAGTTGGTTCTGAAGCAAAGGAGATGAAGTTAATAAGTCTGGAGAGAATGAGGGAAGAAAGGAATGGAGAGTCATAATCTATGCCTCATATTTTAGGAGTTGTAAGGAAACAAAACACAAACATAACCCTTGATTTTAAGGGGAAAGAACTTGGCCTCAGTGATCGATCCTGAATTTTCTATCTGAAAATTTTCTGTTGACGTTGTGTAGATTCCTTGTGGGATGTATCTGTTTTTAAAAATATTACTGCATTGTCATTTTAATTGACTGAGCAGTTTTCAACACTTAACTTGACCTTGGCTATCTCAGAAGCTAAGCAGTTTTTGGTCAGTGTTTGGATGGAGGTATTGGCTAGATTGGACAGTTGGAAAAAAAATCCTGGAAGAAAGCAAACCTAAACCCATTTTGTAAAACTGTCAAAAACCCCTTCATGGATGGAAACCCTTCATTTGTCTGAATTGGTATAGGGTTTCCTGCCTGAGCAGGGGGTTGGAATAGATGACCTCCAAGGTCCCTTCCAACTTTATTATTATTATTATTATTATTATTATTATTATTATTATTATTATTATTATTATTATTATTATTATTATTATTATTATGGAGTGATTAGGAGATGACTAGAAGATGCCTTTATCTATTTGTCATTATTAAAGAATTCATAAAGAGAAGCCTAAAACTACAATTTTAGTGGAAAGAAAGAGAGACAGCTTTATTTATTTTTGATCTTTAAATATTTAAAATTGTATGTGTACACTCAATTCATCAGTTCTGTAAAAAATATCCAGAGAATATTTGTCAATATATTTTCAATTATTAGACAGTTTGGCTGCCTAAAGGTGAGTTACTGGCCTGCTTAATGAGCTATGCACACAGGTTGCAAAATGAAGTAGGATCTCCATTGTCCAGTTCAACATTCATAAATATGCTGAATTACAGCTTCCATTGTCTATGCTGGCTTGGGACAATACCAGTTGGAATCCAATACGATCAGAAGAATCACAAGTTTTCCATCTCAAATTGAGTTTTAATTTAGGAACCTTGTGTAGCTTGCCAGCATCTTTCAAGAACCACCTTCCTAGAATGGATGAATCAACATGTTATATGTTATAGAATAAATGCAGAGACATTGCACGTTTTACTTTCTGTGCGTTCAGAAAAAAACTGTGGAGGGTTGCTTTTAAAAACAAGTCCCATTTTATTTTATTACACAAGCACTTTTCTGTAATCCTTACTCTATAATTTACCTCATGTAATTTTTAAATATGCCCCACAGACATTTGAATACTTCAGCTTCCCAAGGGAAAACAACAACAAAAAAGGAAAATCCAGAATATCTATAGACAGGGTAATTATTTTAATTTAGCATTAAATTTAATGTAATGGGTGCAACTCTGGTCCAAATGAAGTCTACATTCCAGCCTACTTCAGAAAGATTACTATTATTAGTTCTCCTCCTCCTCCAAATACTACTCAGATGACTGTTAATTTCCATACAACTTTCTTACAACACCGAGCAATCTCAGTGAAGATTGGGACTGAGATATGCAAATGTTTTCTTAAGAAATGTTTGCAAAAGACTTCATTCTGTTATAAATAATACTTCAATCATGGAACAGAAATTCACAGAATGAAACAGAATAAGGCACGCTTCTAATTTCTTATAATTTCAACTGTATTAGAGTTTTTCTTGATAGCAAAAATTGTGAGATGCAGGGTTTGTTTTTTAAAAAAATATTTTTGCCATCTTAAAAGTTTGAATAAATCAGGAAAATGCCTCAATATTAAAATCAAGTGACCTCATTATTTGTGGACTGATTTCAACCTTGCAACTGGGCTGCAGCTCATGAAAATATTTTAAACCTTGATTTAAGCTCCTAAATCTCAAATTTTGATTGTACACCTGACATAAACCTCTAGAAAACTCTGACATATGCACACATATGTGCATTCTCCTATGTAATTCTTCCTTTTATGAGAAGTAGACTAATTCATTTTACTTTCCTCTGCAATTATAAATTACAACCGTATCTATATTTAGAAGAAACAATAGACAAATTGATAGTTATAAATCTATAGAGAAATGTATCTATAATTAAATAAATCTTCATGATTCATTATTTCTTGTTTAGTATACCCAATGAAATAGCCCAGCACCCCAGATTATTGGGGAGGGGTAATCGTCTGTTTGGCAGCATACTCGGGGAAAAAATGTTCACTCAGCACAGGTCCAATCAAATGCATCCCAATTAAATGCGAGCACCTCCCCGAATATACCTTGCATCTGTCTAACTCGGGTGTGAGGCATAGAAAGTGACTCAAGCCCTGTCAAATTGAATGTGACCTTCAATCTGCCACTCCTTAGGTGAAAGATGGAGGCGACTAAATTACTTGGTTCCCGGTGAATGCAAACTGTTGGAGCTGACCTGCCGTCAGTCTCGCAGGCTACCATCCAGAGTGGCTCCCTACAGTTTAGCCAACCTAGAGATGAATGCAATAAAAGAGAGGCTCTATTCAGGAGAGCTTCTGCATGTAAAAGAGGCGACCATTAGATCATGGTCATTATTCCATTGACATCACACAGGAACACAGTGGGACATGAAAGCCTAATCAAACACTTCTCTTCATCCACGCCTTCGCTGCTAATGAGGCACATTGGGTTTCTTTGTGTTCTCCATTTACTCATGGCCAATGGGCCCGCCTGCCAACAACAGCTCAATGCAACAGACAGGCTGTCCCTTTCAGAACCATTTATTCCTTCCTTGACCTTTGACCCCTGGGGTTATGACATCAGAAGCCCTGATTTGTGATCATTTTTATTGGCAGCCATTCAATGCTTGTTTCCTGTGTCTTAACTCTCTCCCTACTCCTTCCTCTCCCTAAACTTATTGGTTCTAAGAGGCATCTGCCCCAAAGACTATAAAGTAAGCCAAAGCGTTAAACAAAGAAGCTTCTGATCTTACTTTGGGAGGAAAGGGGGAAAGGCCCCACTGCTACTATTTTTGACCACAAAAGAGACAGTTGTTAGGTAGGTGCAGAAATGCTCAAACATTTATCTCTTCAGAGCAAATGCCTGACCACTTTATAAGTTGCAATGAAAAGAGGAAAAAGTTTTATCTTGCTTTGAAAATGTAATTGACAATAATTTTGAAAAACACTGGAATTTGGGCCCACTTTTGCCCAACATTCTGTTTACGTCTTTGTTGGAAGGATTAGAGAAGGCTGATCTGAGATCATCAAATGCTAATTTGAGCCTAATTTTTTCCTCTTTAGCTTGCTGCTGCTCAGTTTGAAAAGAAGGCAGAGCTGATGTTTTAAGAATTCTGCTTTTCTGCATTCAAAACACAACCCACGTAACTTAGGAAGATCCATTGGAAATCCTGAAATGGGTATCAGGGCTACTTCTGCATTCTTTATTTCAAAGAAATGTTTGAAATGGAGAACGTCTATCTCCTGAAGAGATTCTCAAAACACATGTTTTTTTAGGACACCATTTATTGTGGGGGGGCTCAGATGGCTGTTCAACAAAGAGCTTATTATTTACAGCTGGATTTATTTTATCTTAAATTCAGCAAACTGGGTCCCTCCAAGATGAAAGGCAATGGAAGGCAACATACATGAAATCATGTATTTTTTTATTTTTTTTAAAGGTAGGGTTTCAAGGCTCTCATATAGAATTTAACATTAGAAACAGCATTTTTGAATTCATCTTTAATTATTTCAAAAGCGGACTACAGGATCTCTGAACCAAGTTTTCTACCATAATCTCTTACATTTTAAAATTTATTAGCAATTGGCCTCAATGAAATGAAGAATGCATTTGTAAAGAAACAGTATGTAAAAAAACAACAAAAAAAGAGTACAGATAATGATCCCCTGAAGTGATTAAGGGTTAAATACTATTTTTACTGAAACAGTTGTTACAAAAGTGGGGATGACAACTAATTATATGGCTTTCTTTGAAGAGCTGATTTCAACATTCTAGGAAACAACTGTATCATCTCATCATCAGTACAGCTTTGTGTTGACAGAAATAGGGTAGTATAAAAATGTTATCAATCAATAAAAACAAATCTAAATTGGTCTCACTGGAACTATTTATTGGCTCTGAATGACTCCTCTACCGATGGGTTATAAGAAAAAGGTGGATGTGAATCAAGATTGCATTGGCTAACCCAGGTGTTAACATCTTTATAATTCCTTGTAATTAATTAATTTACTGGAAAAGCTTCTGTCCTACCCGTTTCTCCTATTGAAACTCAAGGTGGCACATGAAGCGAGAACTATTTCAAGCAACTCTCAAAACGCAAAATGCAATAAAGTTTTAAAACAAAGTTTTAAGAAAAGAACAAAGAACAATCTTTTTTTTTTTTAAAGAACCAGGCTGTTAACTTTTCACCCAGTGACTTTTTGAAGAATCATATTTTGATGCCTTGTTGAAAACCATGTCAGTCCTGCCAGATTTATTGTTTACCAAAATATTTCATTGAGAGACATAACAACTGAAAAGTCTGTAGGTTTTATGGGTTTGTGGATATTGCCTCAAGAATATGGAATATGTAACTCAAGGGAGGGGTAAAAATAAATAGGCTCTAGAGCATCTATAAGTCTAATGTTTAACATCAGTGGTTTGAACTCCAAACTGTTAGCCATTGCAATTCAGCTTGGGGTAACATGATAAAAATGCCACTGGGCTGATCTGATTTCTGTAAAAAAGTATTTTCTATGTGGCAGGTTCTTCCTTCATCTCATAGTCTATATTTAGCAAGTATGCAAGATAAATTTATAATGTATTGAGCCAATATGTAAACCTTGAACTCATGTCTAATAAGTGAAATACTCTCTTCCAATTTGCATAGCTATAGTACATCTGTAGAAAGCTACAATTTGTCAGGTGGACAGCCATATAAATTTGATCAATAAATAAATTCTTTACAATTCTCAAAAAACATTCCAGAAAATGTATATAGTTTTTAGAAGAACTACTTACTGAGATTTGCTTTATTTCTATTCAACATTTGAAACAGCTATAAACAGAGGTTTTTTTAAAGAGGCTGGAGGGTTATTATGAATACTTGAATATCTCATTCATAGAAATAAGGTTGGTTTACAGTACGCTCCAGCTGAAAAGAAAAAACAACCATGGGGAGGCTTTTAAAGAGTTTAAAAAAGCTTAGACTTTAATATGAAACAAAAGTTGTGTAGGTTGATCCAAGTAGATGCAATTTCCTCAACTCCATATTTTAGACAATGTTGGCACAGCTGCCTGAAACTTCTGATTTATTACTTCAAAAGCTAAGGAGAATTTCTGGTGATCGTACAGGAAATATAACAGTATGGATTTTTTTTGCCACTATGCAACCTGTCCTAACAAAGAATTATTTATTTAACTTACTTAAAAGTAATCAATGAGTAAAATTAGTAAAATAAGCAAACAAACCGAAATAACAACTGCTGTATTCAAGTTCACACTACAGACCAGAATTAACAATTCTTCCAACCTGCTTGCTGAAGATTTTGGTGGAACCTGAAAGCTGACATGCCCTCCCATTGCATTCACTCAGTTGAAAAATAGAACAATAATATTCTGTGTTGAAAGATTCTATGCCTTATGTGTTCTTTGGGGCAAGGTAGCAACAGCTGGTTATGCCAAAGTATAATTTGAGAGAATTTTTTTAAATTCAGAATTTACATACAATTATCTCATTAACTGGATTATTATTTCTGTTACGACTGAGCAGTCCCAAAGATAATAAAATATGCCCTCCAGACTCTTTATTATAAATAGCTGGGTCTGCTGCAATGCATTTAGTAAAACTGAGCACTTCATTTCCTAAGACACACTGGAAACTCCCATCTACTATGATTCATTTTGCACAGCAAGAATCCAGTTTGATTTTTGCTGCTGAAAAGAAGATTTGAAAGAGCTGAGCCTAAGACATTCCATGGAAAAAATTTTATTGGTTTCTTCCTTCTTCTACAGCAAAGTTCAACATTTGGCATCTATGCTAGTTTGCTGTTTTCCAAACTGATGGGAGTTCAAAATTCTAGAATTAAATACTTCTGTGGAGGATATTTTCTTTCCAAAATGCTCAATTTCTGAAAACTAAGGCACCATCCCATAATAAGTTGATTTCTTAATGGCTTAATGATTTTTTTCCCTGATTTCTCACATTCAAGATTTCTAAAAAGAAAAGTTTTGTCTTTCTGACTTATTTTGAGAGTGCATTAGAAATTCTTTGGGAGGTGATTTTTGAGGGTGTTTTTTATTGTTGTGAAGGGTGTTGCTTTTCTGTTATACATCTCTCTGTCACATCATCCCTGGTTACCTTTAATTCCTAATTATAACAGGTACCATAGGAGGAATTTTCTTATGATGTCTTCTCCTGAGATTTGATTGGCTTTATGTCATTTATATAGGTTCCACAAGTGAATCTGGGCAGCCTGCAAGGATTAAAAGACAGAAAAACACACCACATATAACCCCAAAAGAAGGAAGAAGGAAAAAGGAAAAAGGAAAAAGGAAGAAGAAGAAGAAGAAGAAGAAGAAGAAGAAGAAGAAGAAGAAGAAGAAGAAGAAGAAGAAGAAGAAGAAGAAGAAGAAGAAGAAGAAGAAGAGGAGGAGGAGGAGGAGGAGGAGGAGGAGGAGGAGGAGGAGGAGGAGGAAATAGTGATAGAAGATAGAATATATTGATAACAGCAGAGCCAAATGCCTGGAGAAATAGCCAGGACTTCAGTACCTTGTGAAAGGCTTACAGGGTTGTGCTCATCTGAATCTCTGGTGAAATGCTGTACTACAGGGCAGGTGCTACCACTGAGAAGATATAGCTCTGGGGCTCAACAAGATGGCATGGTTTGATAGAAGGGACTTAAAGCATTCCCTCTCACTAGATCTGGTGGGGCAAGCAGGAACAATGGGAGAAATGTGGTTCTGCAAATCGCCTGGCCTTATGCCATTGAATTGACGTGTGGGTAGCCAACAAGACTGGAGGTTGCTGTGGAGAGTATTGCCCACAGAAAAATAAAACACACTCCTATTCCCAGTCTGCCTCATTACCAATATTCAAGAGGGTTTTTTTGCATCCTATCCATGAGAAGTTTAGCAAATTTTTCTAAGTTAGAAAAAAAATAGATGCAATTTATTGTCCATCAAATTATATGTGGAAATTATGTATTTTTGTTTTATTTAATAAACCATATTCTTCAGGTTCACATTTTTCCCAGGATAGCATACAAGGCAATGACAATAGTTAAAGAAATGCAAAATAAAATTTTGACATAATGTTATTTTAACATTTAAATACCTAACTTCGAACAATAAATGGTCTCCCTTAGCAGTTTCATATAAAATGGAAAAGAGGGCTGAATTCAGAGATATCCTACACTGAAGTGCCCTCTCTTCTTGGAAGTGATTGGAATTGCTCACACAAACAAGACCAGAACTAGAATAGAATAGAATAGAATAGAATAGAATAGAATAGAATAGAATAGAATAGAATAGAATAGAATAGAATAGAAATGTTATTGTCACTTTAAATGTACACTAATCAGCATGAAATTTCATTGCATTCAGCTCTCAAAAAATACCATATGCATATACCCACATACACACACATATATAACACAGAGAAACATCAAAAATCTAGTTCAAATGTATACATATACATGGTGAAAAAAAAGAATACTGCAACTTTACAAGAAACAAAGAATCTAGTAGTTCTGCTATAAATACTTCGAAACCTCCTCCCAGAGGGGAGCAACAGAAACAGACCATGATGTGGGTGTGTGGGGTCACTAACACTATAAAACAGGTTCTCTAATTCTCAAGGTTCATAGCCATCACCACCCAGAAAAACCATAATCAATGATATCTGACAAGGATCGTTTCATCACCACCACCACCACAACTAAGTTCCACCACGGGTTATTCACAAGAGAGATCACTGAAGCCTCCACCCCATATTCAGGGTTTAAACCCAACTGAAAAATACCCAGAAAATGAAAGTTATTCAGTTGAAGCCAGTCAATCTTCTCAACAATCTTACTGGGAACAGTAGGTTGGAGCCTGGCCAAGTCAACTCAAGAAATGTTTTTTTAAGAAGGGGGGGGGACACCACTTATTTCAAGGCAATCAGTAACTCCTCTTACATCAATAATATATGTCCTGCCTTTCTGGTTACATGATTCATCTAAGTGGCAAAGGTCTAATTTGCAAATAGCTGCCCTCATCCCACAGAGGATCCTGTCAATTATCTTGAAAGACTTCCAAGATGTCTCATAAGATGTTACCTTTGTCACTTCAAGAGCCCATCTGGTCTTCAGCTCAGAAAAAAAATGAGCAAGTGTTTAAAAGCTGCTCACAAAGGCCAGTAGAATGATCTACAACTGCCTCAGAATGGGTCACTCTAAATAAAGATGTGGTCTGAACTCTGCAAACATGACAAAATTAGGAGTGGAATTGGTGCTTACCTACCCTTTTGATCATGGTTTAGGTTCAAACATGAGCTCATACCCACCTCTGTTTTTAATCCTCACAGTCTTTCAAAAATTGGTCCATTTGTTTCCTTTGGTGCTCCATATCCTGGAATTCATGGATTAGAGCCCATGGATTAGACCATTCAGGAGCAGTTCTATTGAACAACCCCCTATATTCCAGATTAACCAGATGCCCCACAAAGCTACCTTCTAGGTCACTGGGGAACTCCTCAAGTTCCTGTTTGAAACCAAAATAATTTTTAGGGCACCTGAGAGGACAGTTTAATTGGTCTGATACTTCTAGAAATCAATGATAAGAATGAGTCTGAAGGTGACCAGATAGTAATCTGGCCAAAACAACATACTGATATTAATTAGTTCTCCTGAGGTGAAAAAATTCAATTCAAATCCATCTATGTGAGTTGGCACTATGAAGACTTGAAAGAAGCCCATGTTCATCATTGCAGATATGAACTCTTGAGGTTCCCTTGATGTCATCTCAAAGGCATAGAGTTTGAAATTATCCAGGACACAAAGGTTTTATAGTAAATGCTTCATTTCAGGTTTCATTTTGTTTCAGATATCAGAGTAGAACTAGAGACCTCAGGCTTTATTTGTAGCAGGGAGAGAAGAATCCTAGACATTTCATCAGAAAGAAGAGCCAATGACTAAATTTTGGTATGAGTGTTCCAGCATTACAAAAATAATCAACTATTTCAATAGGGTACGCTGCATGTAAAAAAGGAACAGGGCTTTAGTTTGCCATCACAGACATCCACCATCTTGGATGCAGCCCCTGAGTTCTACTCTATTATTCTGTGAAATAATAGAGCTTGTAGTCTTAGAGAAACCTGACAGAGTGAGGCACCTATTAAATTAGTGTTCTGGACTGATTCAAGTTTGGTCCTTCCAGAGTTCTGAAATGAGAGTTCAGATTTGAAAGCCAGCCACCCACTGCAAAGCCCGGGGACACAAGTAGAAAAGGCTGATTGGGATGGAAGTTGATCATCATATGCGATGCTACATCTGATGCCAACTATGACTGGAAGTTATACTGGACAGATCCAGTCCTAACCTTAGGCAAAATGAGGCAGTAGTCTCAGCTGGAGCTGTTAGGAGATGCCCACAAGGTATCATCCCCTCTATTTTCCCTTGTCTGCTTTAATTCATAATCTAGCCTGAATCCTTCAAGTGAAGTAGAAGACCCCATAATCAGTCCATTTAGATTTTGTTTACATTGAATAGGAAGGGGTAAATCAGGCAGGGAAACTGACAGGTGTCAAGAATGCTGCTCACCAGCCTTATAAGTTTCCCTGCATAACATGTTGCCTGCCTGATTTACATGCACTGCACTGGATTTAAATTCATGCCAAGGCCCATCAACTAAAATGGAAGGAAGGAAGGAAGGAAGGAAGGAAGGAAGGAAGGAAGGAAGGAAAGAAAGAAAGAAAGAAAGAAAGAAAGAAAGAAAGAAAGAAAGAAAGAAAGAAAGAAAGAAAGAAAGACCAAAACAGGATGTGAAATATCATGGTTTCCATGTTACAGTATATTGCTTGTGCAGGGAGGCCTGCTCATAGGAAGCTACTTTCTGACACTGATGCACCATTTCTGTTCAAACCAAGGGTATTCAGAAGAGGATGGTGTTCTTTGAAAGAGTCAAGATGTCAGCCATGACTGCACAAGGCCCTGAAATCCATTTTATGTGTGATAAATACAGAAAGGGGACAAGACTTCAGTTGGATGGTCATGGCAGTCACATTTACTTGTTTGACACTTTCCCCTGCAAACCCCCCCCCCTCCCCTTTGGATCATGTAGTTAACAGTTACTGTTAACTTAGTTAGGCATTTTTGGTTTTGGGGGGTGGGGAGGATTTTTGAGAATCCAGTATGGTATGGACCATGGATTTGGTTAGTTTGCCATGCAAATGGAGAAACTCAATTCAATGCAGAATGAATGCGTTCTCTAAATACACAGCTATTTCTGAACAATACACAAAAAAATAATTAACTGGTTACTGAGACGCTCTCTCCCTCCCTCTCTCCCTCCCTCCTGCTCTCTCTCTCTCTCTCTCTCTCTCTCTCTCTCTCTCTCTCTCTCTCTCTCTCTCTCTCTCTCTCTCTCTCTCTCTCTCTCTCTCTCTCTCTCTCTCTCTCTCACACACACACACACACACACACACACACACACAGTCAATATGTTGAATAGCTTTCTACTTTAGCCCTTGAATTGCTGTGAACTCTTTGTAATTCAAAGGTGCTTAATGAAGCCTATAAAGATTGTTGTTTATCAAACTTAGATTAGCATAACAGAGGCATCCTCATTTTAAACTGGTTTAAAATGACTTTCTGGAAAGCCGTTTAATGCCAGTCAGCCTAGGAGTGAGTTGTACATCAATCAGTTGTGTCCATGTTCCTTGAAATGCCACTGGGCAAGCAGCAGTTGAAGCAGTCTTTGAAAGAAGCTGAATGGTTGTAACTCAGTTCTTTTCAAATGGAGAAACTTTGTGGTGCAAAGATTCTGCACTACATTAATGAGTTATAAAATAGGCACTATCCATGCCTGTGCAAATTGCTATGCTGGGATTAGTAGTCAGTGGGAGAAAAAAGTAAGCAGTAATTTCAAATTCTGCCAATTGGAACAAGAAACGTTGAAAAAGGAATGCTTTGGAGGAGATGGATAGTATAGAGTTCATATACTGTCTCTTGATACTCAGTAAGAAGACAACAAAAAAGTTCCTTGAAGAAGGTGCATTCTTTACTCTGTTCAGTTCATAGGATCCCAGCCATCTATTTAATGAATTTCTATTGCTCCTTTCCTTTATGAATGCAAGGAGATATTCATAATATTCTCTCTATTTTTTTCCATACAGCAATACAATGAAGTAGGTCAAACAGAGGGATGAATGATTGGTTCAAGGTTATCCAGTGACCTCCATGCCTGAGGATGGACTTAAAACTGGATCTCCCTGTTTCTAGGTCATTTCCCTAATTACTTTATTGCTCTTGATGTTGGTAGAAAGCATCAAACGCTCCAACATACAGTTTTGTCACCTTTGCCTTGTATTGCCTTTACTGAATGCAAATGAAACAAAATAAATAGATGTGATGGTATGTGGGAAAGACCTTGGGAGACAGGGTTATGAGATGCTATCTAGGGAATGGTCAGATAAGGGACAGCATATCCCATAGCTGGACAGTGACTGGACCAAAAAGCTCAGAAGGGATCCTCTCTAGTTTTTCAGAGGACAAAGGCAGTGGTGGGAGAATTGTATTTTCAGACTTGTGGGATTCTGTTAATGTAGTTGTACAATAAATTAGAATTAGTATATCTGATCTTCTTTCTTGTCTGGTCTATCTGGTAAGGCTGATAACAGCAGATAAAAGAAAAAGCATTCAGTTTTCTAAATGCTTCTGGATCATATGGTCCTAATTAACCAACTATTGCCTACAAACTCTTGGTCTGTCTGTTTGTCTGTCATCTAGCTATCTAGTATCTATCTATCTATCTGTCTGTCTGTCTGTCTGTCTGTCTGTCTGTCTGTCTGTCTGTCTGTCTGTCTGTCTGTCTATCATCTATCTTCTATCTCTCACACATACACATCTATCTGAATTGAAAGTTATAATCATAAACAAAACTTCTCAGTAATTTGACTGAATTGTTACAGAAAAAAATCAATCTAGTAAAAATAATATTGCATATATATCAACCTATTGGTGCAAGGTATAGCTGTATCCTTCTAATAATGTGAAACAGTTCTTAGCTACCCTATATAGGTAAAGCTAATAAATGCCATTTATATTTTAAGCAGAAATATCAGAGATAGAGTGAAATAATCATAATCATAATATATTATGGCTATATATATTTGAAGAATGCCTGCATTATTACAAGCAGCAATGAATATAGATAGTCTTATGAATTTCAAGACTAGTTGACTATGAATATGTAAAAAAGTACCGTAGCAATAATACAATAAGCTGAAAAAGAATGATAATGTTTTACTCCTGAATTATAGACCATAATAGGGAAATTTTAATCCACACTTATTAAACTTGTTTTTCTTAAAACAAAAGTTTAACTGTTAGAAATCATCTATATTTTTAAGAAACTAGATATATACTATAAATTAAAGAAAAAGGTGTTATTTGAAAGGTAAATAGGTAAATTTCAAATTATCTCTGAAGTTCAACCATCTAAAATTTAGAAATAAAAATTCAGTCATGGATAATTTTCATTTCCTAACCCTAACATGTCAGGTCAGCTAGACTTCAAAATAAAGGCTCATCACTTGAAAACTTAAAGCTCCTTAAAGTTATGGACAAAGACCAAATCATCTCAAAAAAGTTCTTACTAAATTGCAAGTTTTAATTATAAGGATGGGCAAAATATGAAAATAGATGATGAAATTTCAAACATAAATGTCAATGAAATAGTGAGACAACACAGGTTTTGGAGGAGGATGAAAGAGAGAAAGACAAAAAAAGAGGAAGGGAAGAGAAGTAGAGAAGGGAAGGGACCGTAGAAGGAGCTAGTGGGTTGAATGGTCAGGCATTATTTTATATATAAATATTTTATTAGGTTTTATATAGGTAAGGAAAAGATAGGGTCAATACGGGTATGAGGGGAATGGGAATGGGAATTTGGGGTAGGATAAAAGAAGGTACAATAATGGGGTAACCCCCCATAATAATCCCAAGCTTTAACAAACAAGCTACCGTCAGGGATTTTTTTGATAAAGCTACATGGGCATCATTTTATTGGAAGATATTGTATGGGTGGTCTTTTTTCTTTTTCTAGTGTTCCAACTTGCTGCAGTATGTTTGTGCTCATCTTAATAATATCCTTATATATCTCCTCTTGTGGGGGGTTGGTTGTTACTTTGATAATGAGGCACTTGGTTACTATGGGTTGTTGTTTCAATATACTTTTTATAGTATACAAAAATAGCACTTTCTTTCTCACACACACAGCTCTGTATACACACACAAACACACACACACAAGTAAAACACATGTAGGTATTATATTACTTATGCAAAAGCAATTCAAATTATTTTACAGCTCTGCATGAGGATACAAGTCAAGTATGTAGATTGCCATAGATCGCAAAGATAGCATCTTGAGCTGTGATGGGGTGAAGAAGAGGCATAAGCCAAGTTTCAGAACGTGGTAGGAGGAGGGTTGAAAAGACGAGAATGATTGAGTATAGGAACTGACAGACACAGAGGAGTCACATATTGTTTTATTAGGAAGAGAAAAAAAGTTACTTATATGGCAAGGAGAAAAAGAAAAAAAAAGTGGAGACATCAACAAAAAAGAGTTTGAGAGACGATGACAAGGGGTGAGCCTGAAAGAACTAGACTAGGTTGAGGCAGAACAAAATGATAAATTCTAAACCCAGATTTACAAAGCAAAATTCTCTGTTCATAGCTCAAACAAACCACATTAAATGAGATTATTCATACAAGATTCTAAGACAATGACCGGATTCCCACAAGGCAAGACAATGGCTGGATTCCCACAATATTCCCAGAAAGGACTGAACCTCCACTTTAGCCTACTGTCTGGTGTTGTATGAACCCAACTGAGATAACTCCCCTTCCTGAAAACCCCATGGCAATTTTGAACAATCCACACTTTTCTCTTTCAACACAGTTTCTTTTAGAATAGGCTAGGAGTGTCAAACTTGCAACGTCACGTATCGTGACTTTTTCTCCATTGCCGGCAATGGGGTGGGCACGGTTTTGCCATGACACATCCGGCCTGTGGGCCGGCAGTTTGACACCACTGGAGTAGGCAGTGGGGATAGAGGTATGAGCAAGTGAGGAAACACCTTTCAAGGAAAAGAAAAACCTGTAGTTGCCTTGGCATCCAGGAAAAAATGGTGGCTATTTATTTGAATTTCAGACTGGGAATGCATTCACAGGGAACCATACAGAAGCCTTCCTGGAAGTGGAAACCAAAAGAAGAGTTACTTCAAGGAAGCTCATTTCTGTGTTAAAGATAATTGTGTTCTGCAACCTGCATATATTATCTTAATTAAGCACCGCAGCAAAAGCGCTCATTCTCTCTGGGTTTTTTCTGTCTTCATCCAATCTAGTGTCGAACTCAAGAGGAGTGGAATTCCAATCTGTTTCCAACTCTGCTCAGCAATGAAGCATCTGGGCCATCCTGAACCAAAAAATGTTTCTAAATATCCTTGGAGGAATGTTGGGACTATGAAAGTGGGAAGAAAGTAACTGGAGAGAGGCTTGCATGCATGACCATGTTCTCTTTTTATTTAAGTTTCCTTATACTACAGCTGCATCCTGATAACACAATAAAATTAGTGAATTGGAAAGTGTCTTCAAGGTCATCCACATAACCTCCTTGCCTGATGCAGGATTTTTTGAGGCAGACAACATCAATGGGTGTCTCCAGTGAGAAACAGCCCAAAGGCCAATTCATTCTCTTGTTTAGTTGTTCTTGCAGTCAAATAGTTTCCCTTATTATTCAGATGAAATCAGTTTTCTAAGCTGGCCTTTGGTCTTTGCCTTATTGTAAATACAGGGTCTTGCTTTCCTTTTCCACCTGAAATCAAAGTGGGTTTGCTTAACAGGTTTTTCTAAGACGGTTGCAAGTTGCTGTTCAAGGAAGGAAATCTAAACTCCCCAATGCAGGCATTTGTTATCTGACTGAGTGTTTCGGTGATTCCTACAATGTTTATTTAGCATACATCTGAGTCATAGGAAAGTAAGTCTGGAAAGTGGAAAGAGTAAGTTTTGATCTAGGCATATTTTATTTAGAGGAATGGCCTAATAAATAGGAACAGAAGTCTGGATTCATCACCCAAGTTGTTAGAGAATCTTTCAAACTGAAATACAAGGACCAAACCTTTTGGTGAAGATCACATTGACTTCTTATGCTGAATCAGACCAAAACTTCATCTCATTTAGTAGACTTTACTTGATCTTGAGAAGCCAGGGTAGTTTGTTTTGAATATTTAGTTATCGGAAATAATTCTGCCACTGAAAATTGAGATTGCATTTAGCTATTGTGGCTAATAGCCATCCATCAGATTCCAAACCCCCTAAATCTCCACATTTAAATATGCAGAGAGAATTACAGTGATGAAATAAACTGAACACATCACAATCAGCTGTCGTGTAAGAAGGTAAAATATGGCAACCTTGACCACTTTTTCATCACAACACTATCACCTGTCAAAGTGTCCCATGGCTTATAAATATGGATAGCAGAATTTTTTAGACAACTGCATTTTAAAGCTAGGAAAAAGGGGATCAGCAGTGCTATTAATTAGGCTAATTCTCAACACGGGCTGCACATAATTAATTTGTTCATTAAGGTGCTCTCAACATTTCATTACAGGAAGTGCAAAAGATCATGGATGAAGTTTGAAGAAGTAATTAGTTACTAACAGATGTCAATGCACATAGCTGAAGAATGAGAGCAAAGAAGCACTGCCTGCCAACGATAAAGCATACAATTCCAACTGAGACTTAATTATGGGGATTTAATTACAATATAGGCCACTTGTCCTGTCCATAGTTACTATGGACAGCTGTTAATTCCCATTGACAACTGACAACAATGTGCACCGAAAGCTCCTCCATATGTGTGTGTCTCATAGATGGTCCTCACATCACAGTACATTTTATGTGATTTTACATAAATTATCTATGCACTTCCTAGGAGTGGAAGAGAAATACATGTTAACATGTTTTGTAGGCCACCTAAGATGCTGAAGGACCTATATCATAAGTAAAGTTCCAAGGGGAAGATTATTATGTTCCATTTTCCTTCAGGATTATACATGAAAGGATTATACACGAAAATTTTTCCCTATTTTTCCCTTCATCAATAAGACTTTGAGATAAAATAGTTCATGAAATAAATAATAATAATTTTTGCCCCAAAATCTCAGTGAGCTTCCAAGGCTAAGGGTTTTAGGTCCCAGTTCAGCCATTACTGCACGTTATTCTAATTTTAAAAAAAGTCTTCGTTCATATTAACTGTTAATCTCTTAAGCACATAACCAGAGTCAGCAAGCAATGACTGTGTATTCCGTGACTTATCATAGGCAGTCATGGACAAAATAAAAGCATATAATACATGTGATAATCTCTGCACAATTATATGGAAGAATAGGTTAGCAGAAGGGTGTGGAATATATATGTAAACTTAAAAAGCAATTATAAAATATATGTGTACATTTGAAAAGTGAGAGGTGATGTCTGTGGGAGAAATTGTGCAAATTCTTCCTTCATCTGTAGTCCAAAAATGCATATCAAAGTTATACAAGTTATATTCTTAAGCTTTTTTTGGGGGGTGGGGCTAATTATCATCTATTTGCATCTTTTTCTTTTTTTTAGTCTGTCTTCATTATCATGTGTTTATGATGGATTATGAATGGCTGTTTTATGGTTTTAAATTGCTATGCTTCATTGACAATATCCAATTCTGAGTTTAATTGTTTTGAGCAGCTTACAGTTAATTAACTGCAGGACAAGTATTTGCTGTCAGGAAATACAGTAACTCACTAATTCAGAACAATGAGATTTCAGGCAATAGGATTAATTTCTCCCACTTTATAGATTTAATTATTGTGGTTCTGTTCCAGTTCAGGAAGAAATACAGCTAAAAGTACCAAGTTTCAAAAGCTTTCCTGTGTGCTGCTTTCTTGTGGTTTCTTGTGAGTTCCTAAATTGGCTGGAATTCATTTATCCCAAGATTATTCTTATTATTCTTATTATTATTTTTTTAAAAAAACAAACCTGCCCAGGTTTCTGTTTATGGATGGAGCCGGAAATGAAATGAGTTTCGCTTAACAATGAGTGCCAGAAAACCTTCTACTGTTTCTTCTAGAACTCAACTCAAGATCTCTTTTTCCATCCTCTTGTCCTCTTTCCCAACAGATTGTAGTGTATCTGGTAAAGCCACCCCCAAAAAAGTCTCTTTTCAGCACATTCTTTAAATCTCTCTTTGTTGAAGTTATGCTAGTGCACTTTAATTTGATAATGAGGTGCAAAGGTTCACAAAATGAAGGAAATACATTTACCAGGATGAAATGGCTCACTTGATGGGAAAACACTGAAGAATTGTTTCTGTATGTGTTGCATCCTCTTGAGAAACAATCTCAACAAAACAAATCTTTTATCCTAACACTTGATTGAACTTTGGGAAACCAACAAGATCTGGAAAACTACCCAACATCTACATGACCCACCAGAGTAGGGAGGCAGGGGGTGGTCCCCTCTCCTAAGAAGGTACAGATAGTGGGACCAAGAAATAAGACTTTGTCCATGGTAGCTCCATCACTGTAGAACATTATTCCTGCAGAAATAAAATTGCTCCCTACCTTAACATTATGTCAAAAGGCCCTGAAGACCTGTTTTTTCCCAGTGCTCCTGAGGACCCCAGGGTGATTACTCTTGGCAATCTATGGCCCAGGTCTCTCCACATCTTCTGATCTTCCACTAGTTTTTTGAGTTTTTCCATGCTCTGGTTGGTGTCAGCTTTGATGGTGTCAAGCCACCATGTACTTTGATGGCCTGGTTTTCTTTTATCACTAAGACTTCCAAACATAATTGCTTTCTCTAATGAATTCCCCTGCATGACATGGCCAAAGTAAGTAAGACACAGTTTCAGGATTTGGCCTTCTAGTGATATGTCTGGTGTTATGCACTCCAGTACTTGCATGTTAGTCAATTTTGCTGTCCAAGGAATACGCAGGAGCCTTCTCCATAGCACATGTCATCATACCAGGATGATATGGAGCCCATCAAATGATTGGTTTGATTCTTGTCACTGTGTGTGTGTGTGTGTGAGAGAGAGAGAGAGGGGGGGGGTTATTCTGTTTTGTACTGGGGTTTTATTTCTTTAAGCTGCCTGGAGTCTGTATAAATTTTCTTAATAACTTTAAATTTTAAAAAAGCCTCCATGGGTGGCTGGTTAGTCTTCTCTGCTGCCTTTCTTAAGACCAGTCACCACCAAGTCTGAGAATTATTGGTATTCCATACTAAGGCATTTAGAGTCTACATTGGCAAACACTGCTTTGGTTTTTCTAAGTTTCATTGTAAAATTGGGGTTACTACTGTTACTAGTACCTACTGTGAGATTTTACAGTGGAGTCTAAAAATGAGTTATTGTTCATTTTACCAATTACTCCATCTCTTGGAGTATTTGGGGGAATAAAAACATAGGTTCAGGTCTGCCATTATATATGTATAAAAGTTGCATTGAAGAGCTAAAGGGAATCATTTTCAAATGAGTTCCTTTCAAAGAAGAGGCAATATTCTGGCTTTCTACCAAAGAAAGCTACTTCTAAGTTGTCTATTCACAAAGGCAGGGGGTGGGAGAATAATTATGACTCATGATAAGCTCTTTTGGAATCCTATATTTTAGGATTAGCCTAGATGAAAGAAAAATCTGCTGGAATGGAAAAAAGACAGGTGTAACTCTCCAATGTCCAAAGATCACCTTCAGTGCTCTGAAGGACAGCATCAGAAATGGCTGATTACCAATTCTTCTTTATATCCTGTAATAAAGAGATTAAAGTTCTCCACTAAGCAGAGTGGGTTAGGTGACATTAGGATGGTTGAAATTCCTTCCCGGTTTAGCAACTCTTTCTTAGTAAGTTTTTCTCTTTAAAAGGCTTAAAAATAACAACAATACAAAGGCAGAATATTGGTAGCTAATCAGATTAAGAACTCTCAACATCCAAAATGGGAAGCTCAACCAATTAACTGCCCATCTTGCTACTGACCACAGAGTTCTTACTTGAAACGGTGAGAATTACGAGTAGGTATTATATTATACAGACAGGTTATTTATGAACAAACTGGGAAAATTATAAGGATCATAATATCAGTCCAAGCTATACTTCCCATTTTTTTAAAAAAAAATATTAACACATTTTTATATGTGAGAACAACAGCAAGGCTTTTGTGTGCACAGAAATGGAAGGACTCACACATGCCCACAATGAAAGAATGAGTGGTAACGTTAATGGAGTGGGCAGTTATAGTGAAATTGACTGCTTTGATTAAAAAAAATTAAAGAAAAGACTTTATCTAGCTTCATTTCACCTGGAACCCATTCCTGGATTTTTTTTGATTGAAAACTGAAAAAAAAAGAACTTTGGGCTTTGATGATTAGATATGTTTATAATTATAGAAGTAGTATTTGTTGTGCATTACTCTAGTTACAAGGGTTGTTGATTTATAGTTTTTTATATTAAAGAAAGTTGGGAAAAAAATTTCTGTAGCTTTTTTTTTGCTGTTGTGGTTGCTTCTACTCCCTATTTTTTTGTTATCCCTTTCCTCTCACTTTTTAAAACTCCTTTTCTTTGCTCTTTTTGAATTTTATATTTTTTTAAAATGTAATAATTTTAAAACTGAAATATTAAAACATGTGTTTTATGTTTCATATTTATGTTAAAAATCCCAGTGGTTTGAGATCTACGTGCTAATTCTTAAAAATAAGTGCATGGTGAACCTGCAGAGGATCTAAGCATGTTATCTGGAAGTTCGTCAAATAAATAAACAAATAGTTGGTCACTTCTTCTACCGGTAGCCAAGTTCAAAAGATATAAGTCTTTCCAGCATGAAGATATTTTATCTACATGTATATAACAATAAAAGATATGGGAAATTTTGGTTATTAGATTTAAAATATTTGGAAACCAGTTGAAAATAAGGACTTTATCAATTTAATATTTACAAATTAGAATTAAAAGGGAAAAGAAAATTAAATATTATGAATATGTTTGATTTATTGATTAACCCAGGCAATGTATATAATGGTTTTGATTTATTAAAGGGGATATTGTGTTATTAAGTAGATGATTTAATATGGTGGGAAATAGATAACTCTTAGGAAATAGAACAAGGTTATATTCAAATAGATAAAATATGTATTTTGGATATTATAGTTTGTTATAAAGTGAGAGAAGAGAGATTTTGGTTACCCAAAGTCTGAAAATTATAAATATTAAAGGTTAAATTGGAATATTGATAAGAAATTAAAAATTGAGTAAAAATCAATAACAGGACATGGATTGTTTATGAAGATTGAATGTAATTAAGATATGTATAAGCTAAAAAATTATTGATAAATGTAATAATGATGTTCTTATTGAGTTGATATAATTAGAAATGTACCAATCTGAATATGAGACAGTAAATGTTAAGGGAAAAAGAGAAGAAATATTGCTCTCTGGGCTTGGTTGTTTTCTTACAGACTTTTCATTATCCAAACTAGGTAACATCATCATTGCTAGTTCTGGTGATAATGATATTATCTAGTTTGGGTAATGAAATGTCTGCAAGAAAATAACCAAGCTCAGAAGATACCAAGGACACCTCAGAGCCAGATTTTTAAAAATTCAGCACTCAAAAGTTACTTCCAGGAGATCTTTTACTCAATGGTGAGCCTAAATGGCCTTTTGAATTTCTCCACAAAATTGATGTGGAAGGAAACCTGGTGGACAATCCCTCCAAATTTCTCTACGTGAAGAACTTCTCTAGAAATTCCAATTTCATGGCAGAGATGGTATCACCATTAACATTTGTAAGTCAGTCAGTCACCTCTAGATGAGATGAGCAGCCCACAAATCAGGAAAGAAAGAAAGGAAAGAAAGAAAGAAAGAAAGAAAGAAAGAAAGAAAGAAAGAAAGAAAGAAAGGAAGGAAGGAAGGAAGGAAGGAAGGAAGGAAGGAAGGAAGGAAGGAAGGAAGGAAAGGAAGGAAGGAAGGAAGGAAGGAAGGAAGGAAGGAAGGAAGGAAGGAAGGAAGGAAGGAAGGAAGGAAGGAAGGAAGGAAAGCCCCAAAGGATGCTTTTTCTTTGTTACAATCCTTGGGGATTCAAATGTGGGGATTCAGGAAAGTGCTGCCCCTTGGATCGATGTTTGTACAAAAAAGGACAGGACATTTGTCCCTTGCCCATCCCCTAAGTAAATATTTGCCCAACTTTAGACTCCACCCATGAAAATTTCTCCAAAAAAAAAAACAAAACAAAAAAAACAACACCAAAAACCCTCTCCTTTGAAAGTCATTTCAAAAGCAATTTCTCTTTCATCAAATTGAATGAGAACTGGGAGGGGAAAAGTGCAGGAGACCTCGTACACTTTACAATGTGCAAGGTTCAGCAGGTTATTCCAAGGGTCATTCAGATGTCATTACCTTCTTCATTCTATACACATTGTAGCATGTTTCATCTCCCTTTGATCTAGTTTTCTCTTTAATAGGGAGAATTCTTTTAGGCAACAATATCTGGATCAGAAGGTGTGAATGTTACTTAGTGTTTTGCTAGGCTTTGCAAGATTCCTTGATATTAGTGGTTCTCATTTCCCCTCCTTTGGGCTACATATCTTCTGATTACTCTCTTGAAGACCTCAGCTGTTAGGAGCCTGTACTAATTTCCATTGGAATCCCTGAATAAAATAAGGAAAATTTGAATGTTGTTATTTTGAAATTATCATGCAAATAGATGTGTGTGTGTGTGTGTATATATGTATGCCAACATCCATACATATATCTATTGATGATGAAAGAAAGAAACACAAACCAATTGTCAATTTTTATTGGATGCTCTCTGAGAAGAATCTTAGCTCTTAAGAAATGGAGAGCTGCTAATTCATTGCTTGTATTGTTCTTAATAGGAAAATAAGAATCTGGTGTGTTTGGCAGTATCAGCTCTATAATTATCACATACGTTCAGTACAAATTATACCTGGATGTGTCTCCAGTTTCAGGACTGTTGCCACTCCTGCTGAAGTGACAAACCTTCTAGATCAAGAATAAAAACTGTAACCTCAAGAAAGTCTTTGAGATATGTTCCCTAAGATTTCCAGTAACAGGGCCTTCTCCAGTGGTGGGATTCAAATATGTGAACAACCAGTTCTCTGTATGGATGCCGCTTCCAGAAGTCCGTTCTGGGCCTGGGCAACAAAAAAATAGCTACTGGTTCTGCCGAACTGGCTGAATCCCACCACTGCCCTTCTCTAACATGACTGAAGTCTTCTCCAAAAATGTTTTGAACAATGGAAGCAAGTCCCATTTATATCAGACTTCTTGGGTTCTCCAAATGAGCCCACATAAAATCCCATGGAAGGTGACCAACCTTCCAATGTATCAATCATCTCAGAAGAAAGTTAGATCAATAAAAATGGTGAGTGGGGGGTTGAGAGGGGACAGAACAGACCATAGTATATTTGAAACTGGAAGGATTTGACAGCATTATATTTCTGAGCCCCAGCATGACCACTGAGAAGTGCCTCAACAAGTCACACTTTCCAATGCAATAATCTAATTCAACTTTTCTCAACCTGGTAAATTCAAGAGAAATTGGACTATGACTCCTATAATTCCACCTAGCGAAGACAGGGGTCAAGGAAACTTGCAGTCTATGCCAATTGTTAATTATGGGAACTGTAGCCAAACATATTTGTAGGACTCTAGTCTGGAGATAAGTACTTTAAAGCAAGAGGAACAAGAGTTCAGTTGATTTGCCTATGGCTGAATATGGCACTAGTGTCAGCATTATGTTTGCTAGTTGTAGCTTCTTAGCTTCTTATCTTCTCTTCTGTTAGGCCACACCTCCCTCTCTCCTTTTGTCTCCTCGGTTAGTTCAGCTTTGGCAGACATGCATTTCTGGCAACCAGCTTTATGGGCTAAGGCAGTTGGTGGGGCAGGCCCTAAGATGAGATGATAACCAGGCCTGCCTGGGCTGTGCCCAGCCCTGTTAAGCATTTTACCTCTGCCTAGACCTGTTGGTAACTAATGTTTGCCTGTCCTCTCCTTCAACAGAGACAGATTCACCATGATTTTGCATGCTAATGTTCATGCAGAACAGGCAGGCGTCCTGTTAAGGAGTGCTAGATCTTATCCAAGATGGTAAGTAGTCCTAGCCTCCTTTCCACGCTTCCTTATGTACACCAAAGGAAGGAACATGGTTGCTTAAGGGAAGGTTACCTTGCCAAGCTAGCCCTACAGTCAAGATTGTGGCTTGTTCTCTGTGTTCTCCCTGCACATTCCAGAGCAGATTGATAAACCTGGAATTTAATTTTTTGCCATTTAGATAAATCATGCAGTTGCAGTCATCATTATAAACTAATTAACATAAAAGTTCAGGTTCGAGAAAGACTGTTCCTTAGCAATATCAAAGGAAATGATTTTGTGGTAAAGCATATCATCATGGTCTCATAATGCATGGTGCAATTACAAACCTGAGTAAGAGAAATGTTTTAATGGTGCAGAAATGAATAGAGAGAGATCTGTTAAAAAAAAACACTGGAAAAGGAAATATTGCCATAGAATTAACCACATATGCAGCTTTTGGATTGTGAACTGGGGTTGGCTGGCACTAAGGGAATATACGCTAAGCCACCCAATCTTCATTTTCATTAACATCTCTGGTGTCCCTTTTCCAGTCCAGAAGTCCCAAACCCTTTCCTTGATTACTTCGGGCTTGATCAACTACAAAGAAGAGAGGGTCAACCTTTTTTCCAAAGCACCTGAAGGCAAGACAAAAAACAATGAATGGAAACTAATCAAGGAGAGAAGCCATCTAGAACTAAGGAGAAATTTCCTGACAATTAGAACAATTAATCCAGGGGTGTCAAACTCGCTGCATCACATGACGTGTCACGATGTATCGCAACTTTTTTCCCCTTGCCAGACCTGGGGTGGGTGCGACTTCCACGTGACGCATCCAGCCCGCAGGCCAGCAGTTTGACACCCCTCAATTAATCAGTGGAACAACCTGCCTCCAGAAGTTGTGAATGCTCCAACACTGGAAGTTTTAAAGAAGAGATTGGACAGCCATTTGTCTGAAATGGTATAAGGTTTATCATTATCATTATTATTGCTGTTGTTATTGTTGTTATTGTTATTATTGTTATTATTATTAAGTTTAGAAGAAAAAAACTATTTTCTGTTGTCTGATGAAGATGAAAATGTAACGAAACAAGCTGTGTAGTTTCCAATGGCGACAAGGACAATCTGAAAGGACATGCTGAGAAAGAGCACTGTTGACATTAGAAGAGATATATTAAACTGAACACAGAATGGATCCCACTTGATAAAAAGCAACTGCGAAAGAGACCTAAAACAAGATGGATTGACGACATCAGGAAGTATTGGGGGCCCAATTTGCAAAAGAAAGCTTAGGACTACATTGGTTGAAAACATGTAGAAGAGGCCTTCATCCTACAGTGGATAGACAATGGCTAAAATGATGACGACGATATTAAATTGATATGGATTGTTGCAATGTTATATGAATTTTGCAAAAAAACTTATGATTGCAGATAAAGGTTTCAGTGTAACTGCTATCGGCGAGCCCAAACATCATCTTATCTTCCAAACTTTATTGCACACTTAATTTTTTTTTTTTTTTACCAATTTCCTTTGCTTCAATAAAGAAAATCTAAAAAGTATTTGCTTCTGTCAGCCACTTAGAGAGCCCAGCGTGGATGGCTGATGGAAAACTAGAGTGGAACCCATCCACGGAGAAATAGATGCTACAATATTTTGAAGCAATTTCCCTTTATAAATACAATGACTTTCAGAATAACAGAGTTGGAAGGGAACTTGGAGGTCTTCTAGTCCAGGCCCCTGCTCAGGCAGGAGACCCTAAATCATTCTGGACCAGTGGCAGTCCAGTTTCTTCTTAAAATCCTCCAGTGATGGAGCACCCACATTACTTTCCTAAAGATAAATCCAATCTATTCCTAGGGAAGGGATACACTGCCAACACAGAGAGGAAGAAGGAAACCTGTTTCTCTCTGTTTGTTTTGAAGTGGGAAACCCACTCCAGTTCCAAAGGAATCAGAATAGAGTAGAGGAAAAAAACAAAAACAAAAACAGCCAATGCTGCTGCTGCTTCTTCTACCTGCAGGTAGCAGCAATCTCACAGGTAAACAGTAACACTAGCTTTCAGAATGCTAATAGCATCGCTGTATTTTGGCCTGCTTTAATTTTCAAAGAAGAGTGGGGAAGAATCCATCCTTTTGGAACATTGGTCAAGGCAGTCCTCTCACACCGACCCTTTTGGAAGCGAAGTGCCATTTAATTCAATGGGGCATATTTTGAGTAGACCTCACATACAGATAGTCCTCGATTTACAACAGTTCACTTAGTGACTGTTCAAAGTTACAATGGCACAGAAAAAAGTGGCCTATGACCATTTTTCACAGTTAAGACCTTGGCAGCACCCCCATGATCTCGTAATCAAAATTCTTCTTTGTGGCAACCCCTGAGATATTGGAACACTGCTATCATGTCACCCCTCGTCCTTCTCTTCATTAAACTAGACATACGCAATTCCAGCAACATTTCTTTATAATGTTTTAGCCTCCAGTCCCCTAATCATCTTTGTTGCTCTTCTCTGCACTCTTTCTAGAGTCTCAACATCTTTTTTACATAGTGGTGACCAAAACTGGATGCAGTATTCCAAGTGTGGCCTTACCAAGGCCATGTAAAGTGGTATTAATACTTCACGTGATCTTGATTCTATTCCTCTGTTAATGCAGCCTAGCACTGTGTTAGCCTATAACCATTTTTCACAGTTATGACCTTGGCAGCACCCCATGATCTCGTAATCAAAATTCAGATGCTTGGCAACTGGTTCATATTTGCTGTGTCCCATGGCCATGCGATCAATCTTTTGCGACCTTCTGATGAGCAAAGTCAATGGAAGAAGCCAGATTTACTTAACTATTGGGTTTCTAATTTATCAACTGCGGTGATTCACTTAGCAACTGTGGCAGAGAAAGGTTGTAAAATGGGGCAAAACTCACTTAACAAATGTCTCACTTAACAACAGAAATTTTGGGCTCAACTGTAAGTCGAGGACTACCCATATTGACTGTTGCATCTTTAGAGTTATTACTCTAAATGAGTAAGTAGTAAATCCATCTGATCTGAGTGGAACTGATTTTATAAGGATCAAGAATTTCCAAGGACTTTAAAGAAGGAAAGTTCTTACTGAAATGAACATTGATGCTTTAATGGTACAGGCTAGATAGTGGCAATTTTAAATGTTGTAATAGTAATTTTAGCTTTATTTATCTCAAGAAAGAGAGATGGCTGGATCCTTTCATCCATGCCCTAGTTCCAGAAAAAAAGGGATTTTTCAGACAAAGATTAAATCCTGATGAAAGGGTTGATTACACAATTATGACATATTTATTTATTACTAACATTTATATAGCCGCCCATCTCAATCCGTGAATCTGGGTGGTTCATAGACAGTTAAAACAATATAAAAACGGGAAGATGCTACTCAGGGCTTCAAATTCATGTTTACCATCTTTCTACTGGTGAAAGAAAATCTCACAGGCTCTGAAATAGTCTTGTGGATTTTGTGGTAATTTTTGAAGTGTCCCTGAGCTGGTGAGATTCTAATTACTGACAAGGAAAAGTTGTTTCAAGGAGAAAATACTAGAGGAGCAAGGAATACGTATTTATTGATAACATATTGATAGTTAGTCGTGGGCAAGCAAGAACTAATTAGCCGAAGGCTCTCTGGGCTATTGGGCCAAACGGTCAACTGAATGAATATTAACATCCTATCAAACCCAAACTGAACGTTATATAACGAAGTGAAGGTGGGATCTGGGATAAACTTTCATCTTAATGAAGTAGCCAGCCCCCTCCCCTCCCTTGTTTTCTTAAAAGGAATGCTAAAGTGTCATTTCAAAGGACTGCCACTTCCTCAAAGAGAGAGGCTACCTGGAATTAAGGAGAAACTTCCTAACAATGAGGACAATTAACCAGTGGAACAGCTTGCCATCAAAAGTTGTAGATGCTTCATCACTGGAGGTTTTAAAGAAGAGACTGGACAGTCACTTGTCTGAAATGGTATAGGTTCTCCTGCTTGAGCAGGGCGCTGGACTAGAAGACCTCCAAGGTTCCATCAGTTCTATTCTATTCTATTCTATTCTATTCTATTCTATTCTATTCTATTCTATTCTATTCCTCTGAACATGTGGGCCCCAACGATCAAGGGGAATGTTACAGTACAGTATAAGATGGACCACGTCTAATCAGAGGATTTCAGGTGGGGGATATGGAGTGATGGTTGGTGTGGTGCTTTCATGCTGCAGTATGGAATATTCTGCTAGAGAATGAGGAATTCCCATTCTGACTTACACTTTCTGGTGGTTGAGCTGTAGGTCATTTCTTTGAGCAATTTTATAAATAGTTTTTAAAAGGGTGAGTGGAAAAAATGGTCACCTCATCAAAGTATTGCAGCATGATAGAAATTAAAAAATCAGACATTTATAATCTCTCTCAGGTGCTTTGGAGAATAGCTTGACTCCCTCTTCTTTGGAACATATTGGAACACAGCTATCATGTCACCTGAGATATTGGAACACAGCTATCATGTCACCCCTAGTCCTTCTCTTCATTAAATTTCATTAAACACATATACATGTAATTAACACTTGAATTGACTTTCAATATTGGATTTCCATTTCTGGCTTTAAAACAGACTTGGTTTTCAATGTTTGATCTGAAAGCATGACAAATTTAAATGTGTCTGTTCCATTATTGTAAAATAATAATTATCCACTGTTTCAAAGGACTACCAACATCACCAGCATTTTTTGCCTAAACATGGAAAAATACCAGCATGCTTAACTGATGTTGACTCTGCTGCATCATTCCTGAAATTAGATTTGGGTTAATATAAATTCATTTACATATGCAAAGTTGTATTACTAGCTGATTGATTTTTAAACATTTTTTAAACATTTTTAATCCCCTATATAATATATGTACCTGGATGATTATTTTTCTAGATAGAGTATGATGAAAATAAATAAATCACTTGTTCACTTAAACATATATTTCCATCTCTGGATTTAAAAGTTATTTTCAGAACACCTCACAAAATTAAAATTCTTCAATAGAAGTTAAATAGAACTGAGTCACCTCTAGAGGTCTACTTGGATAACTTTATTCTGTTTCAAAGTTCTTGTATCATTTTACATATATGTCTCTAATCCAATATTTCTCAACCTCAGGAATTTTTGGGTGTCAGGTCTTCAACTCCTAGAATTCCCCAGAATTCACATATCTTAAAGTTGTCAAGGTTGAAAAAAAAACTGCTCTAGTCATTCTAATTTGTTTTCCCATGTTTGTCAACAATTATCCCATTCATGCCTGTTAATGGCTGTTACCACCCACATCCCTGTCACTTCAATCTTAAAGTTTTCTGGCATTTATCTAAGTCAGATTTAAATCTTGTTCCAAAGAGATCCCAGGATTTCCTTCAGGGATTAGCTTTCCTGAATATAATCCATTAGAATTTCATACACTAGGCAACACTATCTCTTGGAGTAAATGAAACCCACAGTTCTTTTTCCTTACCATTCCTATTTCTTACCATTTCCCAGCCATTTTTCACTATTCCTCATCTCATCATTTCCAGAATACCTTTCCAATGAAAAGGATCTTCATTTGCACATTGACTGCAACATGAGTCAACTATGACCGTAATGTCCTTACTATGCTTGAGCAGGGTCTGCAAGATTGTTTGGGACACTACTCATCCTCTTCATGACCTGTTTTCCTGGTTACCTTTTGGGAGGGGGCTCCGTGGTATCTGAAGCAGAACATCCAGATTCAGTCACATCTTTGTTCCATACAGTATTAACCTTGTGAACTCTAAAGCTTCCTCATTCCGTTATGTATTCAAGATGGACAGTGAATAATATTTATATGTTACTTATATGTAAGGGTATAGGTCTATACATATGTTGTATATAGTATGTTTAAAATGTGTGTTATGTATGTGTACACTTTCAGAGGAAGCAACTACATTTCATTTTTAATGTGTGCCATTGTGCCCACAGGAAAAAAAATGACAATAAAGGTTGTCTGTCTGTCTATCTATTCTATCTACCTACCTACCTACCTATTTACCTATCTACCTATCTACCTATCTATGTCAAGAATGGGACATATTCTTAAATGGGATTTGGATCTTTTTCTCGTGAGAACAGAACAAACTTACAGATTGAGTTTTTCCTTCCATTACTCTGCAATTTTTTCCCCACATCTGATGTTTAAATTTAAAAATTATTTCTGTCCCGTTATAAAAGCAATTGATACCTCCCCCCCCTTTTGAAGTGTTGGTCCTCCCTTTTAGCATCTCCTGAACTGGCTATGCAATCACACATAATTAAATGATGATAGGATCTATGGAGATTCTCAGTCATCCAGGTCATGGTTGTCCCAAAGGTGCTTTTTCAAGAGGCAACTGGACTTTCTTGTTTTTCTTTGAAGACATTTCGCTTCTCATCCAAGAGGCTTCTTCAGCTCTGACTGGATGGTAGGGAATGGAAGTATTTATACATAACGAGAGAGAGAGAGAGAGAGAGAGAGAGAGAGAGAGAGAGAGAGAGAGAGAGAGAGAGAGAGAAATAATATCTAGCTGTCCCTAAATACTGCTCCCAAATCATCTCATTTCATCCAAATTATTATTCTCATTTGTTCCTTCTCTCTTTTTAAAAATACAATTTTACTGAAAGTTTTTAAGAAACAGGAACAAAAATTAAGACAAAATAAAATAAAGGAAGAAAAAAAGAAACAAAAGAGAAAGCCAAAGTGTAAAAAAGAAAAAGAGAAGAAAAAAGGTAGAAAAAAGAGAAAAAAAATACAAAGGTTTCCAAATTCTTTATACGGTAGCAGTTATAAGCAAAATTGTAGATCTACTCTTTCTTTAAAGCTCCATCATGACTCTCTTCTTTATGTAATCTATCCTATATAATCATCAAAACCATAGCCCAGAAGTTCATTTTTTTCTATTTTATGCAAAAAAAATCCATAAATCAATCCAGTTAGCAACAAATGTAGATGTCGTCTTTTCTCTAATCAAGTAGATCAATTTGGCCATCTCAGCAAGTTCTATCATCTTCAATCCTCCACTGTGAGTATTGCCAAATCTTTCTAGCTTTGGGCCTACAATAATCTTGCAGCAACATTTGTTCCTTCTATAGTAATACATCCAACTTTCATGCCAACCAAGGCCTTCTAAAATTACAGAAATGTACTTTTCCTATTTCTTATTCAACTCCTCTTCCTTTGGAGTTCCAAGTTCTCTTTTGAGAATCCCTTCTATTTATTTTTTTTTAAAAAATCACATTCACTCAATTAGTTGGATTTGATTTGAACGTGACTAGTATGGTCCATGGTTGAATTTCACACCCCATTTGGAAAAATATCCTAAAAAGTTGACACTGATTTGCTCCAATGTTTTTGCCATACCATTCAATTATAAAAAGAATTATTTTTATTTAGAGAGATTATAGATGTCTGATTTTTTAAATTTCTATCATGCTATTAACCTTAATTGATTTTTTTTACATTCATTTCTGTAGCCAGGCCTTTTTATCAATGTGATAGGCTAGCATTTAAGCACCTCTTTTTCCTTTTGTCTTTTAAAGAAAAAATATAATTTAAAATAGAAAACAACTCCACATTTGACATTTCAACCTATAATAAAACATTCTCTAACTGATACCCTTCACTAATATACCCAGCCTGGATAATGCTTACATTCTGTATCATAAACTATAAACTTTACAAATTTACAAATGTAGCAAATAGCTGTATAAATGTGATTTAAAAATTTAATATTTAAGTAGCTGTGAACCATAAAAGCTTGTTTACAATACATTTGCTGGGTTTCAGATGGCTACCAGACTCTTAGTTGGTACTCATGCAAGAGAGGAACATGAAGTACAAACTTTTTTTAAAAATGAGGCCATTTCCATAGGGAAAGTTGGCATGGCTTCAAAATTAGGCCTACAATTGGCACTAATTGGCAGCTGAGATTATTTTTCCCCATCTTATCTGCAACACAGTTCAAAGCACAAATCATCCTTTATGAATTTGCCACACTGAAGTTTCTTATGGGTTCTGGGTGGGCTGCTTTCCCATTGCCAAGGGTTCATAACCCTCCCTTCCTCCCTCTTATCTTCTTAGCTCTTCCTCTTCCTGGTAGCTGCTAAGCCGTTATGACAGGGGTAGTCAACCTTGGCTCTTTTATGACTCCTGGACTTCAACTCCCAGAATTCCTGAGCCAACTATGCAGGCTCAGGAATTCTGGGAGTTGAAGTCCACGAGTCATAAAAGAGCCAAGGTTGACTACCCCTGCGTTATGACATCTCAATATCTTCCTCTGGGATTCAGGACCTTTTGTAATGACCTGCCTTATTCTACAACAAGAAAAGACAGGACTTCCACACATAACTTGTAACAAAATTAGTACAAGAATACCACACTCCACAAGCAAAAATTTCAGCAAAAGCCTCTTTCTTATTCTTTTTCACCAAATCAAATGAGAACAGGTAGGGAAAAAATTGCAAAGGAATTTCTTTCTTCTATCCCATTTTTAAACCGCCTAGTAGAAATACTGAAAACACTATGGAAGAATACAGCACTTCTACTTACCTTAGGGAAACCAAAACTGGAAACTTGGTCTTGAGATGGTGTCATAAACCATTATCTTCAAGAATATGATAGCTAGCAAAAACTGTAAATGTGATGCAGCTGACATTCCCACTCTATTATTTTTTTTATGTCTTCTGGACAGAGAAGGGGTGGGCAGTTCTATGGAGCATATTGCTATGCTCATCCAAGACAAATATAAAAGAAAGATGGTAGCCAGGTACGCAGAGAAAAGACCTCTTTATTTTGCTGTGGGAAGAGGAGAAAATTAGAACACAGAACATAGAATAACAGAGTTGGAAAGTACCTTGGTGGTCTTCTAGTCCTGCTCAAGCAGGAGGCCCTATACCATTTCAGATAAATGGTTGTCCAGTCCTATCTTTTGCTCTGCAATCCTACTGTCAGTGATCTACAGGTGTCTCGCCTTCTTCGGTTTCCCTTAAATCTTAACAGAAAGGAGCAACTCTTATCAGCAGCTTTTGCAGTAGCTTTGCTACTACCCTCATTAATGGGGAAGATCTGCTTTTGAGAAATGGATGACAAACTCTCTGCCTTTATTTTGTGAATAATTGTAAAAGACCATTTGCAAATACAGTAGCGTTAATGTGCATATGTGTGAGTTGGTGGTAACCTGTCTGACCTTATATGAATTCAGAAACTGAAAAGGCCAACCCAGTATTTGAATGAAAGACCTCCAGTGAATTCTGGAACCACATTCTAGATTGGGCAGACAAACCTCTCAGAGGAATGCAGGGTCAAATAATTTTTTATTGTTGTCATGATTGCTGCATGGATATTTTCATCAAGCTCAACTTAAGGGCATTCTCTCTCTCTCTCTCTCTCTCTCTCTCTCTCTCTCTCTCATCTCTGCCATTCCATTCATTCCCACATTCTCCCTTCCTAGAATAGATTGTCTCATTTATATTCAAAGTAGCTAATACTTTGGGTCAAAAATTTAATTGGGTCAAAAATTCATACTTGGTTAGAAAAAATGTTAAGAAAGCATATAGATTTCAAACCTGAACTATTTTTATTAGGTATACTTTCAGGCGAATATGAGAAAAATGTATATTTAATGGTACATGTATTAACAGCAGCCAGAATTGTTTTTGCGCAGAATTGGAAAAATGAAGAAATGCCCTCTGAAGATGATAGAATTAAAAAAATACTGGAATGCGCAGAAATGGGTAGACTCACTTTGAAGATTAAAGAAAAAGAAGATACAGAATATTTTCAAATATGGGATGCATTTTATCAATGGCTGGAAAAACGGGGTAGACAGTAGGATTTTATTACATGTTATTATAATAAGACCCAGACAATCACGTTGTTTATTAAACACTTATGAGTTGTAAATGTAAATAAATAAATAAAATATACACTGGGGAAAAAAGAAAATTCTTCTATTTTTATTTCATTGTTGAATGATAGAGATTCCCATAGGTTAGCCATCAGAAATAACTCCTACACCAGACATGTCAAACACAAGGCCCGGGGGCCGAATGCAGCCCGTGAAGTGGTTTCATGTGGCCCATGAAGCCATCCTGGAAACAGTGAGGGAACGGCCCCCGCTGCCTTGGCCCTGGCCCAAGCCGGCCGGGAGCCAATGTACAATTTTGTGGTGGCCATCTATGCTGAAACGCATTCAGTCTTAGCTCCACATGGCCGTCTGGAAACAGCGAGGAACCAGCCTCTGCCGTGTCGTCCCCACCCCCTGGGTGCATGCTGGGGAGGTGTCACCCTTTGTGAGGAATGAAGAAATGGACCATGCCTTGGTGCTTGCCCCGGTCCCACCCCCTTCTGCCAGAGACCCTCAGATCTGTCCCACTCCTGCCCAGGCCCCCACAGGCACCCTTGACGCGACGATGTAGAGCTGGCCATGCCCACCCAGTAGGCCACACCCACCCAGTAGGTCGCACCCACCCTGGCCACACCCACCCGGCCCCCCGAGGGCAACCACAATGCTGATGCGGCCCTCAATGAAACTGAGTTTGACACCCCTGTCCTACACTATCCTAGAACATATGACTTGTAAAAACGGTCTTATAGATTAGGGTTTCTCAAACTGTGAGGTTTGCCTCCCATGGTGAGAATGCAGAGTCCAAGGGAGATGTGAAGAACCTTTTAGTTACCTCGCTACATTGAACCCATCTTCTCCAAAATTTTATTGTATGGTTTCATTTTGTTCATTTTGGTATTTGGATTTTTAAGGGAGCTGTGTACACTGAGATTACACCAAAGGGAAATGAAATGGAAAATAATTTGAGAATCCCAGTTATGGATGATCCAGTCCTATGCAGTGCAAGATTCTATTAAACCATCCCAGATAGGCAGCCATATAGCCCCCCATTTGAAAGACTCGAGTCTGTCAAGACACATTGGAAAGACTTAAACCTACACACTCAAGCATGTCATTTGTGACCATCCCAGCCAGTTTTTGACAAACAATGGGAGAAGGCCATTGATAAAGACCTCTTAACGCTTTTATCATGTGAATTGCTTGTAGCTCTGTCATCAGTATTTTGGTCTTTGGCCTCTTTAGTTTTTCTACTCTTTAGGGCTGAAAGCCAACTTTTGCTTAAGTTAATTAAAACTGTCTGAAGTACAATATACTTCAGAAGAGTTCTTTCAGAGGCTGCTTCCCTAATCCAGTGTTTTCATGGGACACATCTTAAAGTTGCTGCAACTGGGAAACACTGGCCTAGTAAACCATATCACATTCTCAATTCTCTGCCTGCCTTTTGCTGCCTGAATTGATTACCTCTGAATAAAACACTAGGTAAATATATTCATGTAGAGCTGTGCACACATAAACACACACACACATACAAACACACACACAAAATCCATGTTGATACACATACAGAGAGAGAGAGAGAGAGAGAGAGAGAGAGAGAGAGAGAGTCTCACACACAAACATATACAGTAATTATTTGTGCTATATATAGTCTGGAGTTAAATTGAAGTCAGTGGATTACATCTCTCTTTACGTTTTGTACTCTGGTTTCTTAGAACAAAATATTGACATGTCCTATCAAGAAAGAGAGGCGTGCTCATGTCGAATTAGACAGGTGTTTTTCTAGAAATCCAGACTGCTTGTCTAATCTTGCCTGGGCCTAGTGCCATACAGAGGGGGATTGGAGTGGGGGAATTTCTGCGTTATTTTTTCCACTAGTTCTGATTCAAGTTGCTGATGGAATTTGCTTTTGAATATTCCCCCCCCCCCAAAAAAAGTAGAATTTTGGTGAAATTCTGTGTGGTAGAGTACGTGTTCTTGTAATTTTATATTTATAAATTGGAGGAAAGGTGTGTAGTTACTTTCTGCCTTTCCATGTGCAATCGTGTCTCCACAGCCTGTTATCTCCCTGGCTTCTCACACTTCCATGAAATCCCAAGGAAAGACTTTGTGAAGGAAAAGAACCTTTTTCACATTGGGAAGAGTACACAGCCAAGAAGGCTTCTGAGGGATGAGAAAATGTGTAACAGAAAATAACATCACCAGCTCCACATCCACGTGGAGGAAGAATTTCCCAACCCAATTTCAGTAAAGCATTGTCTGGGTCATAACTCCAAATTATGCATTGTGAGTATTTTATGTTATTCAGATTTGTTCATAAGTACAAATGCATCCCTGTGTACAACTATAGACAAAAACAGTTCTTTCCTTTTGACTGGGAAGCCTAGGAAATCTAGATTCTTGGTTTATAGAGAGAGCAGACTTGGGTAATCAGTGCTTGGAAAGTTTTCACGGCCCCGACACTCCAGGTGTGTGTTCACCAGTTTCAAAATCTGATGAACTTTTAAGTTTGGATTATTTTTAATTATGGGCCATATTTACACAATAGGAATAAGAACTTTGTCCCTCCACAATAGTTTTCCTTATACTGAAGTGTTGGGAGAATAACCTCTTCTGTGCTCTGAAAAAAAAGTTGGTATGATTGAAAATAATGACATGAGTACAGTTGCAAATGGCTGCCAAAAATGGATGACTCTGTGGACGGGGATGGATGAATAACTCTGAAAATTAGCCTAAAAATCAATAGCTATTTCAGTGGGCCTGCTTGCCTAGTAAATATAACCCTTTTCTCTCTTTTCTTTCCTTCTCCATCCAGTTACCCTTGCCTTTTTTATCATCTCCATGCACTTTGTTTTCTCCCTTTTTATTTCCCTTTCTTTTTATAGCAGCAGTCCACAACCTTTGCAGCTTGGTGGCCTGGTTTGGGCGGGGGTGGGAGAAGGGAACTGGGCTGCGCAAGCGGTGGGCTGGCATTCACATGCATTCACTCATGTGAGTGGTAGGCTGGCACTTGCATGTACACGCCAGCCCGCCGCTCTCACGGCCTGGTTATGAATAGGCCATGGCTTGGAAATGGCCTGCAGCCTGTGGGTTGGGGACTCCTGTTCTATAGCATTTCCCTTCCATCCCCTCTATCATCTCCTTCCTTTCCTTTCCTTTCCTTTCCTTTCCTTTCCTTTCTTCTTTCTTTCTTTCTTTCTTTCTTTCTTTCTTTCTTTCTTTCTTTCTTTCTTTCTTTCTTTCTTTCTTTCTTTCTTTCTTTCTCTTCCCCTCCCCACCTCTTCCTTGTTGTTTCTGGTAGGAAATACATAAGTTTATGTATATATGTTTCTATGATTAAGGATGGTTTGTATATGAGACAGAAGAGTTGGTAGATTTTATTCAAATGGAGGATTAATAAATTTTATAATGGATTATTTTACTGGCATTGAATCTTAATTAGTAGTTATTTCAATCTTACTCTCCTGATTCTGATCAATTTCAGCTGGAGTTCACAGTCTGATGAGGTGAGGAAGCTGTTCTGTTCTGTTCTGTTCTGTTCTGTTCTAGTCTAGTCTAGTCCAGTCCAATCCAGTCCAGTCCAGTCCAGTCCAGTCCAGTCCACTCTTCTGTTTAGTCTTCCTTTAAGATCATCCTAAATTCATTTACTTTTTGAGAGAAATGTAGGTCTAGATATATTTTTATTCCTCTTTAAGGTCAAGTCTCCCAAAAGGATTTCATAATAAAACAATATAAAATATATTTTTTTTCATTGGTCTTTTGCTTATAATTTTAACAGTAGGTCAATATGCATAAATAAAGCAGATGAAGCGCTTCCTGGCATCAAAGTCAATATTTTCAGTGAGACCAGCTGCCAGGAGTTGGGCCAATAAAACAATAGGTTGGCAGCCTTAAATTTTACATATGTCTCTGTCTTTATGACTTAGGAAGATCACAAGGGTTTTACAAAGAGACCAGACAGGTGAATTACCTGCAATCACAAAGCACTGTTCATAAAATTTAGATACTGACTCAGCACCATTTCTGTCTCCTATTCATATTGTGCCATTTCCCAAGGCAACTGGGCTGAGGGAAGACAATTGCCTTCTCTACTTTATGGATATATGTGCTTTAAAAATCTGAAAACTGCAACCTCAAAGGTTAGTTAAGATTATTTTTCAAATAAATATAAATGATTATATTTCAATATTAGTGCCCAAGGTGTTCCCACAGAAAAATGCCTGATTCTATACTACAATTCCTTTCTGCCCTGGAGCTCCAGCCTGCCAACCAATTTGTTTCTCTTCTAATAAAAAGAAAAATAATATTCCAGTGCTTTCTCGGTGCTTTCTTTCCATGTTCTTTGTTGGCATTTATATTGTAAAATATGCTTCATTCAACATTTATTACATTTCTTCATATGGGAATGTTAATAAGACAGGTTGATTTCAGTGAATCTCCAGAAAATATTTACTAAATACTTAACCTTAGAAAAGATATAAAAGAACCATCTTTGAATGATTAAATACAGGTAGTCCTCAACGTATGACCACAATGGAGGCCAAAATTTCTGTTGCTAAGTGAGATAGTTGTTAAGTGAGTTTTGCCCCATTTTACGACCTTTCTAGCCACAGTTGTTAAGTGAATCAGTGCAGTTGTTAAGTTACTGACACAGTTGTTAAGTGAATCTGGCTTCCCCATTAACTTTGCTTATCAGAAGGTCACACAAAGTGATCACATGACCCTGGGACACTGCAAGCATCATAAATATGAACCAGTTGCCAAGCATCTGAATTTTTGATCATGTGACCATGGGGATACTGCAATGGTCATTATTGTGCAAAATGGTGATAAGTCACTTTTTCCAGTGACATTGTAACTTCAAACTAAACAAACTGTTGTAAGTCAAGGACTACTTGTATTAACTTTCAAGATTTCTGCCTTTCTTGCATTCAGCAATAAATATAAAATCAACTGCCAATACAGCATACAGTCCATCTGGCATTTACTGCAAATCTTTTAAATTCTTAGCTAACAAGATAGTATCAACCTCAAACAAAAGTAGACATCCTGTATATTCCCTTCCCCAACCAACACACCTGTAACTTCACTACAAATATTTCTTATAGATCTACCCCTAGATGCATTAAATGAGCGACATCACAATTACTTTTTAAAAAATTTCTTGCTTAATACTGGGACCATTTCATGCACACTTCACTTCTGCTTTTAAACTACCCTTATCACACTCAGGAGCCAAACTTCAGTTCTACGTTCAGGCAAAACATTCTATAATTCAAACCTAGTCTTTTATCATATCCTTTTTTTCTAAATCAACAAATACACTAAACCTTTTAACATTCCTTTGTTTATCAATATTCCTTTTTCTGGGGAAAAAAATTCTCTGTACATCCCTATCCTGTTATAAAGCTGCATTACACAGATTTAGTTCATTGTCATTTCTTGTACCATTTCAGCCAAATTCTGCCAAGCACCTTTTCCAGACACACTGAACAAACTAATTCTCTCTGTAGTTTTTGCATCCATTAAGGAGAAAAAAATAACAGCTTTCTTCCAATTATCAAGAAGAGAGCCAGCCTTCACACACACATTAAACAAGTCTTACAACCATTCTTATACTCACTCATCCAGTCATGACACCTTACATATTTTCATCCTCTATCACATTCATTTGCACTGATTCTGCACAATTTTTTTGGCAGGGATTTTTCTCCAGAAAAATATATGGTTTGTCCATTATTATTAATTCTAGCATAACACGTGATGATGATGTTATCCATTCAATTATGTCCAACTCTTGGTGATTCTAAGGGTCAGGTCTCTCCACATCTTCCAATCTTGCTCTACTTAGCATAACACATAATATTCACTAACCTATAGATTAGCATAAATCTGCACATGTGTGTGTGCACGCACACACACACACACACAATCACTCAAACAACCTAGCAGAAATTTCTGCTTTCTGACATATATTTTAATCCTTTCATTCATAATTAAACCAACACCTTCAATTCCCTGCATGTATTCATCAATCCTATTCCACAAACAAGATCAAACCAGTCATTATATCCTTTGCCTTTCTTTAATTTTTACAGGCATACATTATGTTTACCAGTTCCATATGTAATTATTGGATGGGCTCTTAGATATTAAACTCTGCAATCTATCTTGGCTTTGGTCAATTGAGTTTTTATATAAGACTTTTTAATGATTTATTGATAGGTTAGAGTTATTTTCCAGTCACGATAAGTAATTACCACACAGACTGCTGATGTATACACTTATGTTTTAGTATTTAGTATTTTAGTATTAATAGTTTAATACTAAGTATTTAGTATTAATTTTGTGAAGTATCTTTGAGGTAACAAAATAAAATTGCCACTGAATCTAGTGGTTATCCCTATTTGTTTAACTTTTTCAATATTTACTAGCATTTGATAGGGCCATATGATAAATATGTCAACTCTACCACTATTATACCTCTCATATGTATAACTTTTGTGTTGATAGACATTGACCATGACAAAAGTATATCACCACCATATTGACTGGAAATTCAAAGGATGTAACTGTTTTATAAATAATCATAAAAAGGGTTTTATCTGTAAGATTGAAATTGATGAGACAGGAAATAATAATTCTCAGATTAGATAGAACATTATATAAATATCAGTATGGAGCAAGTGTTGGTTACTCTTAAGATGAGGAACACAAAAGTCCAAAATCCATTTAAAGTGCATTGAATTGAAAAGAGAAAAGACTTAGATTTCAACCTTAAGATTGAGCTTATCATACACATAAACTAAGATTTGTTTTAGTAGGCAAACTACAATACAAAATAATGCCACCTATTTTTGACTTTTCTCTTGTCTTGAATAAAGCCACTTATCTAACCACAGCTATGTTAAGTCTGTGAAACTTCTGTAACTGAAGGCGGAATTTTCTGAAGAGTTGAAATTTACTGTCATACCAGCTTGATAGCAAGATCTGCCTACTCAGACTTCTGGTGCTGTGGGGGAAGAACCTGTACTCCAAATTTGTGAGTAAACAATGGTTATAGTTCCTCTTGCAGTCCCTCTGATTATGGATCTAATCCATATCAGAAACAGGTTGTGAACCAGGTAGACCAGTTAATCAGGTGAACCACCAAGCCAAAAGGGGAGATCTGACAAAACCAGGGATTTATCCATACAGCAATAAACAGTGATTCAAAAACAAGAACATCAAGAACAAAAAGACAGAGGAAACTAAAACTTGGGGAAACACTCTTTCTGATGCAAAACAGCCCAGCCCCAAAGGTGCTTATTCAAAAGACAACTGAACTTTGTTTTTCCTTGAAGATTGTTTCATGTCTCATCCAAGAAGCTTCTCCAGAACTGAAAAAGCTTCTTGGATGAGAAGCAAAACATCTTCAAGGAAAAACAAAGAAAGTTCAGCTGCCTTTTGAAAAAACACCTTTGGGTCAGCCATGACCTGGATGACTGAGAATCTCCATAGACCCATTGACTCTGATTCAATCCCATCCTAGCCCAATGATTGAGGAACAGCCAGATCTTTGTGGCCTTCCAGAACAATAAAAAGGATAAGGACTCCTTTCTTCAAGGAAAAATCCTTTCTTGTCTTCAAGGAAAAACAAAGTCCAGTTGAAAAAAGCACCTTTGGGACAACCATGACATAGATGACTGAGCATCTTCATAAACAAAACAGCCCAGAAGTAAATAATTGCATCAATGTGACACTTCTGAGAGATTGTTTCAGTAATGTAGTCATATAGTCAACCATCAACCCCCAAATACTTTACCTCTTGTCAGGTAAACACTCTGTGCAGGAGTATACTGCTGACATGCAATTATTAGTTCAGGATATGGGCTCAAATGAAAAAGGCTTAACTGACGAGTTTAAAGAAGGACTGTCAGAAACAAACTAGGACATACTCATTCATCCCAGAGACTGTCTATATTTTTCTAGATCTGGTAAAATATCAATGGGATATTCAAGAAACAGAGTTGACACAATTATTTTCTTTTGTTTGCCACACTCACCCATCCATTTATCAGGGTCTTTGGAATTTGAATTCCTGCGGTTTGAAGCTAACAGAGCTCCACCATCTACTCAAGAAAAATCTGATGCACATCAGGTCTAGGCATGGTGCAAAATCAGGGAACAGAACACATTTTCCTGCATGAATCCTTTCTACTCAGTTGCACTATGCAAAGACTTTTGTTCCAATCCAGTTGCAGTTAGGAAGAGGAAAAAATGTGACTCTATAAATACAAATTAGTCTTTTTTCCAGAGGCCATCTTAGCAAGATCAGAACGATACAGAATGCATCAAGAGATTATAATGCAAGATCCATCTCTTACATATTTGCAAAGCACCTGAAGGCAGGACAAGAAGTAATGGATGGAAACTAATCAAGGAGAGAATCAACCTAGAACTAAGAAGAAATTTCCTGACAGTTAGAACAATTAACCAGTGGAACAACCTGCCTCCAGAGGTTGTGGGTGCTCCAGCACTGGAGGCTTTTAAGAAAAGGTCGAACAACCATTTGTCTGAAATGGTATAGGGTTTCCTGCCTGAGCAGGGGGTTTGGACTAGAAGATCTCCAAGGTCCCTTTCAAACTGTTATTCTGTTATATTTGCATTCCTTGTTTTATAGTATAGATATCATAATGATGGTTAGTGCCACCAAGTTCTTTTTGGTCAACAGCAACCATACATATATAAAAGAGGCAGGTGTTATATCAGGACAATACAGTTTTGTCATTTGCCTTTCTTCTATCCTTGCAGATGCCAACACTCACATTTATTTATATCCAGATCACAGGTACTCTATGAATAAAATGGGGCAATGCATGAAGTACTGACATAGCAATAATTCAGGTGTTTCAAGCTACCCATGTTTTATTTTATTATTTCTAATAGTAATATTCTGCTCCTAAGCTAGGAAAGTTGTTAGCATACTGTAGCTTAGAAGCCACCTCTGCAGTCTGATTTATTATGTAAAAGGACAGAAGGAAAAGAGATAAGGAAGGAAAGGAAAATAAGATAACAAGCATATTTCTTCATGTTTTGTGGTTCTCATAATAACCACCTATGGTGAAAACAAGATGCTTGAAGAGGTCTCAAGCAGCAAACTCTACTGTTCTTCCTCCCAGGGCAATGAGTTCAAATGTTCTCTTTAGGTAGAGAGTGTGGGAAACAATTGATATCAACACATAGAAGTAATACATCAATTACTCACGGACACATTGGTGTTTCACTTGTACAGTATCTTTGTTTTCTAAAATAACCTTAGGAGAAAATAACATTGTACTCCCTGTAATTACTCCTGTATCGGCCATTGTTAATCTGAAACAGGGTTGGTTGTATTACATGTCCCATCACAGAGTCATTATAATTAAAGCTGATGAGAATTGTAACATATGGACTTGCAGAAATGACAAAGCTAACACTCTGGTCAGAGAAAAAAAAATAAAGTTTTTTTTTAAGAATAGATTTTTGTTGTTGTTGAAAGAAGAAAATAAATGATGATTTGAGGGATTAAAGAGGGATGGAGATGGTGGGGAAAAGATTAAGGTGATAATTCCTGAACATAAAGAAAGGTGGAAGGCACAATTCTATCTTTTTTTCTTATTTACTTCTTTTTCTTCACTTCTTATTTTCTATATTTGCTTTTGCTTGTTTTGTATATTTTTCCTTCATATATTGAGAATTGTGATATACATATGCACACACACAGTGGATGGGTGTCATGTTAAGATTGTGGAGTTATAATCATATACAGTAAAGTAGGGCAATCTGTAATCCTCCAGATTCAGCTGGTCTGTAAATCCCATCATCTCCAGCAATGAGAACTGTTGTAGGAACTGATGGGATTTGAAAGACAGCTGAAACAGCCTCATCTTGTCTAGCCTGCTCACCTAGTCTTCCTTGGAGTGGATATTAAATACAATATCCTAAAAACCAATGAAGCCAATGAAGAGTAATCATGTATTCGTTTTCCTTTAAAAAAAAAAAAAAAGATTGCACTAAATTTACTATGACAGGGTTCGCAGTGTATTCTTCAAATTATTATTTTCCTTTTCTCTCCCACCTCTCACCTTCCACTACTAGACAGAACAATATGAAATTGAGCTCCCTAATATTAACTAAAAATATTTACAAATGGAACCTTCCACTAGACAGAACAATATGAAATTGAGCTTGAAATACAAACAAGAGATGCCGCTGAAGGATAAACCAGAGACATCTTGCCTGTAACCTACATGGCAAGCCTAAAATCTCAACTGAGGTAACAGATGTTATTGGTTTTAACAGCTGTGTAAATCAAAATAGGATATCTGAAAAACAATTCTGCTTCCCCATTGGTGTGTGTGTGTGTGTGTGTGTGTGTGTGTGTGTGTGTGTGTGTGTGTGAAAGAAGGCTTTGCCTCCATTCTAGGATTGTAATGGGGATTCCCAAAACCTCCAGGCTGCAGTAGGCAAAAGGAGAAGGGGGAGTTTCCTGACTATCTTGTTGGGTGTAAAAGCAATGAAATTAAAATGTACTGGGAGTGTCAGACCAACCTCATTACAGTGAACCAAAATTGCCAAGCCCAAATAATCCCAACTATCTTTTGAGGGCTGATATATTTTGTATCATTCTCTTCTGCTTCAGGCAATACCACCCAGTCAAGAACTAGAAGATGAATGGCAACTTTATTACCTGTGGACTTCAACTCCCAGAATTTCCTAGTCAGTCCTGCTGGATGGAGAATTCACAAGTCCACAAGTCTTAAAGTTGCCAAGGTTGGACACTCTGGCTTAGAGCGGATGGTATGACTTAGAGGTCCCGAGTCCAGTTTCCCTTTTCTCATAATTCCTCTAAGAAACATATGAATCTGTAAAAGTATTTCAGATTTTGATTTCAATGAGCAACATTTCAGAAAAGAGTGGTGCAAACATAACTAGCTAATAAAGTCGGTGATCAAAAGATTCAGTGCAGAAATTGCAAGTTGATGGTGCTTGCTTGAAATTTAAATCAAAATATATAGAGAGATTCCTTAATAATCATTTCTTACACTTTGTTTGTGTTGATATTTCAACAAATATCCCCAAGATTTAAGAGAAACCATCTCTCAAAACTTAAAAAAAAGAGAAGCAGCCCTTAAGACACATCATTACATAAGCAGAGGGAGAAAAAAGTATCATATTCACTTGTATTTTAGGCTATGATCTCAGTGTTTACATACCTCCTCTCTCCGACATCTCAATTTACTTTGTATAATTTCATAGCTACATCTAAATTTTGGCCTACTTTAGTTGATTTATTTGCATGTTTGCTTGCTTATTTATTTAGCATGTATGTGTGTGAGTTTGTGTGTACACCATTTGAATTAAAGCATCAGTGATATTACAATCCACTAATAACCAACATGATTCCTTGAAGAGAGTTCATCCAGTCATTTTAATTACATTTTCAGCCCCGGTTATTGTACTTGTGTCTGCAAAGAATGTTTCTAGCCATAAAATCCCATCATCTGCCACGTTTATGGATAACCAAAGGGTGTCCGGAGGGCAGAAATGCCACAGTGAAAGATTGTCCCGCAATTCAGTGCAGAATTTATAACTTTCCTTAGGGCTAAACTGTCAGGTTGATCAGAGTACTCTGAGAAAAGCTCTAGCAAAGCATTAAAAAAAAAAGTCTGTGCATGTTGGCAGTCACACTCTTCTTTTTTTTTTAAAGGTCCAGCTTGGAGACAACAAATTACATCTATAACAAATGCACTCTGCCCAATGCAGGAAGGTCAGCATTTTTGAGTGTAACCGTACAGGCGAAATCTCTGCGTTTAAAATTAAGGTCTCTCCTGGAACTTTTACAGGGATAGCAATGTAGCGACAGCAGTATCTCATGAAGCATCATTTATTTATTTTATTCATATTTTGTGTTTCTACACTGCCCATCTCCCTCAAGGAGGGACTCATAACTGACTCCCCCCCAAATCAGGTTATTTTTAGATTCCTTTGCCTTAACTTGGTCTACTATATTTAATGTTGTTGTCAAATGTACCCTATCAGCTGGAAGGTATGTCTCACTGACTATCACTTCCCTTTGTGTTCCAATCAGTTCCAAAAATAAATTTTAAAATAACCCTTGGTGGGATCATCCCAAAGAGGATACACATGGTGGTTTTGCTCTCCATCATAGATTACTTGTTATATATCAGAACTCTATATAGAGATACATGCCATAAGATACTTTTGACAGCAGCATAATAGACTAATGTATTTTGACCAGAAGAAGACAATAGAGGAATGGCAGGGAAAAAGAGACAAAGACACTTACAGATTCTGTAAGTGCAAGCATACCCCTTGCTCCTGAACAATTAATCAGTGGAACAAGTTGCCTCCAGAAGTTGTGGGTGCTCCAACACTGATGATTTTTAAGAAGAGATTGGCCTGACATCCAGTCTGGACAGATTTATCTGAAATGGTATAAGGGTTTCCTGTTTGAGCAGGGGATTGGACTAAAAGATCCCTTCTGTCTCTGTTATTCAGTTATTCATTTCTAATATTGATTCAATTAAGAATTAAATTAGTTACTGCCAGGTTTAAGCAAATTATTTCACTGCCGAAATGGAAGGACAAGATGATCAAGTAGATAGAGAATTGGATATTTTTCCTGCATCAATGATAGAACATTTCTTCCATTGCTTTTGAGCATAGAAGGCTATCTAGAATGTATGATGCAGTGGTCCAACTTGGCATCACGCCTCATGCTATGAAGTGATAAGCCTTGCAGATATCCAGGGAAGGACTGGAATGGAAACTTGGGTGTGTTATATTGGGTCTAGCTATTCATTGGATTGAAATTACTTAGAAATGATGGTTATATTTCAGTAGATCAGTCTGATGAATATCATCAACATGATACATTGATGCCTCTCCTGGATCCATGCACAATGTGCAGGGTAGACAACACATACCCCTTCAAATACTGTTGAATTGCCTCTCCCAGAATTCCTCAATACTGACTATAGAAGTTGGGACTCTGTTGTTACAACTTTTGTTTACTCTAGTGTCTAACCAATGATTTGGGGGAAAACACAGCTTTCTCTTCCTTTGAACCAAAAAATATTGGGATAGACTACCTTAGTATAGGAAACAAGATATTAGACCTCTTCCATTAATTTATATCATTCATTTTAACTGTATTTAGAATGCTATCTACAACTTTATATTTTGAAATAAGCCCCATGGTTTTGCCTGGCATATATATGTCAGTAGATGGCAGCACCTGGACTACTGCACATTGTTTAGGCTTGAAAATTAAATGGGGTTTGGATTAGGTTGGATGGAAAATTTCAGAAAATCAAAGCTGCAGGCTAGACTAGGAAGTGCAAAAAGAAAATCCCCAAAGGAGGCAATGACAAACCACTTCCATATTTGTCCGGGAAACTTCATGGACATACTCATAGAGTTTCCATGAGTCAAGTTCAGCTCAAGATTAATTTTACATTACTTTTTAACCTTATCTATCTATTCTTGTATCCACCTATCTCCAATCAAAACTGTATATAAAAACAGTTTCTGAAAAATGCATCTGAAAAAGACTGTTTCTGAGTGTAATTGATTTATTTAAAGAATGCATATAGGCAACCAGCTCTGACAATGTGACACTGGGTGATTCACAAAGGGGGGGAAAAAGGGAAAATCAAACCAACAATATAAGCAATAACAACATATGATTAAAACCAAATGAATAATAAGTGGCAAGCACAACTGAATGTACTATAACTCTTAAGAATGGGGACTCTGTTCATTCTGACTCAGATGTCTAAGGTAAGAGCTGTCTTTCTATAGGCCTGGCACCATGTATGGCTTTATAGGTGATAACTAACATCTTAAATATACATAGAAGCCTATTGCAAATGAGTGCAGCACACAGAGTAGAGGCGTCACCATGAGAAATGCCCATAACCATCTGTGCTAAAACATTCTGGACCAATTTCAGATTCAAGGGCAACCCTTCAAGAGCTGTGGTGGCCCAGTGGTTAGAATGCACTACTGCAGGCTACTTCTGCTGACTGCTGGCTGCCATCAGTTCAGCAGTTCAATTCTCACAGGCTCAAGGTTGTCTCAGCCTTCCATTCTTCTGAGGTCGGTAAAATGAGGACCTAGATTGTTGGGGGCAATAGGCTGACTCTATAAACTGCTTAGACGGGGCTGTAAAGAACTGTGAAGCAGTATATAAGTCCATGAGCCCAAAACACACAGCCACTTGGACTAGTTAGGGCAAGATGTTTTCTTCCCCATCATGACCACTTCAGTTTCCAGATACTGGGATAGAATCTTAACAGCATGTTTGATTGTCATTCACTTAGATAGCTAGGAGAAAAGGTGTACAATTGAGAAACCTCAGCATGTCGATGATACTTAATGGGCGACCTCATCCAGCAGCTTCATGTGTACCTGCTAAAGAGGAATAGGAAGAAGATAGAGCCCTGAGGTACCCTAAAAACAGAAATGTAGGACTTGGCCATTTCCCCCCACCACACTACTGATTAGAACCAGCCCTGAAGGAAGAGGGATAGCCATCTCAAAACAATGTTCCCTTTCCCTATTTCCTTGAGGTGATTCTGGAAAATTCTATGGTCAACAATATCAAAAAGTGGTGAGAGGTCATTTGGATTGGTAAATGCACCACCTCCATCTTGAGCCCACCTGAGGTCATCTACAAGGGTAGCCATGCCTGTCTCAGTAATGTATCCCAGTCTGAAATCTGATAAAAAGGGTCCAGATAATCTATTTCTTCCAGAACCCTTTGGGGTTGTTGGGCAACCATCTTTTCAACCACCTTCCTCAAACAGAGAAGGTTGGAGACTGAAGGAACATTGTCCAGATGCGTGGAATGTAGCAACAGTTTCTTGAGGAAGTAATATTTAAGTATGATAAATTACGTTCTGCTTCTGGGTACTCCTGCTAATGGATATTTTATTATTACAGAAAAGCTTTGGACATACTATACTCTGGAACATACCTATCTTTTTCAAACAGAATTGTAAACAAATTCCGGAGTGTGCTTTTTCCTAGCCTTCACCCTCCAACTGACCATGGGAAGAGTCGGAAGGTAGGATGGAGAGTCAAAGAAAGTCAGCACTTTCAAGAGCCAATGAAGCAAGATTGCAGTTTCTTTGCCCAGGAAAGAAAATATGTCCTTCTTTGTCCAGAAACCCAGACATCTCCCAATTATAAACTTATGCTGCTTGTAAAAAGTAGAATGGTAGAAATTCAGAGAAGAAGCAACTTTGCTGTTTTGTTTTCCTTCAAGGGCAGGAGTTAGCTAGATCTTAACCCCCTCTTTCACTTTTGTAGTGAGGAGCAGGTAAGACAGATGTCAGGTCCCTCTTCTCCTCAGAAGGAACTTGGTCACTGACATTCCTTTGAAATTGTATTGATACACAATTCCCTGTTTCCATGGATATCAGTGGTGACTGAGCTTTGACCACTTCAGTCACCTCCAAATGGATGTCATCTTCTAGACTTCCCAGTCAATATTCTTGGAACAGACATCTCAATCTATTTGGATGGCACCAGGTTGTGGAAGGCTGACAGACAGGTTTACAATGTTCATATTTTACACGAAAAAAAATGAGTTGTTTCTCCCAGATGGTTCCTCAGATGATGTATTTCTCACAAGAACAGCAGATCTTACTTGATTGCCACCAACTGGGCTTGCCCAGGAAGAATGGCACCTGAACATCTTGGCACCATCAGGATTTGACTTTCGTTGTGATTCACCCAGCCTCAAACCAACAGAACCAGAGTGAGGCATCACCTTTTGCTCTATTTCTTTTCAAATCTCATTCCATCAGAATTAGAGCAGAGACAAATATTAAAGTCATCACAGCAGGATAATTTTGCCTCTAATCTGATTTTCCTCAAGGGTGTTTGACGTTCTCTTTGCAAGGCCTGTATGCTACAATTAGAAGGTTCACAGACTTAAGGAGTGCCCCCACCCTGTGAGAAATGTTCAGGATGTGGTTGAAACTTTTCATATCCTGGACACCTTTCAATAAAAAAGTCATTTAGTAACCTAACTTGGGGGCTTTCGTGCTTCCTTAAGTGTGGCAACTGAGCCTGGAAGGATCCTTTGAGACCAAAACTGAAAAAGCAGCCTCAGAGGCTAGGAATAAGATTTTCAAAACTTTATTTGAATAGTGAAATAGAAATCTATACATTTTGGCATGTTTTGTGCTTCTCCACCAGACTTACGTGAATTAGAATTGAATCCAAGTATACTAGGATTAGAATGGGACATTTAAGTATTAGAACACCCTGCCTGCGGTATTAGGAATATGATGTGTGTAGGCTAAACGAGTCTAACATATATCCACCTAGACTTCTTGAATATATCCAATAAAAGAGAATCCATCTCTTCTCTGGTTAGCTGATCGGATCACTAAACAGTTTTTATTTTAGGATTTGTTCCCCTTAAGATTTCCTCAGCAGCTGGCTTCCTGGAATCTAAACCCAGTATTCTGCGTCCCAGTATATTTTTAATTGCAAAGTAATGAGGGCCAAATTAGATCAAGGGTAAACAAGCAAAAGCCCTCCAGATCTTTTGGAATTCAACATTCATTAGTCCTAACCAGTATAGCCAGTGGCGAGGGATTATGGGGTCATACAGGTTGCCTGAATTAAACTTTACATTAAACACTTATTTCTTCCTGTGCTTGAAGTGTGTCCAAAGGAGGGCAACCAGGATGGTGAGGTTCACACAAGGGAGATTTGAAAGGGCTTTAAGAAGAAAAGATTCTGGGGAAACATGGAGCCTTGCAAGGGTTTGTGGGGTTCAAAGAGTGTCCCCAGGAAAGAGCAAACCTGGCCTGCTGATGGTTTCAGATCAGCCACATTGCTGTAGTTTGCAATATGCAGGCTTGGAGGCAGGGTGTGGCTTGATGTTCTCCAATGGAGAACAAAGGCAAAGGAATACCTACACGAATGCACGTTCCACCAAAAGAGGAACTACATCAGAGCTCAGAAACTTTGTTTCTGACATTTGATAACAAATTCATTTCCCCCTCTTCCTTCAGATGTGACTGCATGGGATTCCAGGTATAACTGAAAGGCAGAAAAGCAGGTTTTCCCCATTGGTTTGATAGGTCTCATAATTGGATAATAATAATAATAATAATAATAATAATAATAATAATAATAATAATAATGATGATGATGATGATGATGATGATGATGATGATGATGATGATGATGATGATGATGATAAAAATAATTGTTGATAAGAAAGACAAAAAAGTCTGGATAGTGGATGTGGCAGTGCCTGGAGACAGCAGAATAGACGAGAAAGAACTGGAGAAGATAACAAAATATAAAGACCTACAAATAGAAATAGAAAGACTGTGGCAAAAGCAAGCAAGCGTAGTACCAATAGTAATAGGTGCCTTGGGTGCAATCCCAAAACAACTGGAGCACCATTTGAACACCATTGGCATTGACAAATTCGCCATTAGTCAATTGCAAAAGGCGGCCTTACTAGGAACTGCTTCCATCCTGCGACGATATCTGTAATACCATCAAACATCCACATCTGCCTATCCCAGGTCCTTGGTAAGGACTCGATAGGTAGACAAAAATGCCAAATCCAGTCTGAACATCTGGCTGACTGTGTGATGATCAATAATAATAATAATAATAATAATAATAATAATAATAATAATAATAATAATAATAATAATAATAATAATAAAGTTGGAAGGGACCTTGGAGGTCATCTAGTCCAACTCTATACCATTTCAGACAAATGGCTGTCCAGTCTCTTCTTAAAAACTTCCAGTGTTGGAGCATTCACAACTTCTGGAGGCAGGTTGTTCCACTGATTAATTGTTCTAACTGTCAGGAAATATAAAGAGGATGCTATTTTGCAGGACTTTCAGTGGCTGATGGCAGTTGGCATCACCAGCTTGAACTGGGTACCATCTGCTGATGTTGGATCATTGTTGTGATTTTAATTGTTTTCTAAATATTCTGGAGTTATTTATTCTTTATTACACATTGTAAACCGCCTGGAATCAAATACAATACCACCTAGAGTCAACAGACAATAGAAGTAGATAGATATTTAGTTAGATATATATTTAAACGATAGATAGATAGATAATAGAAACTACTATTTATAGATATATCTATAGATGATAGATAATAGAAAATCTATCATCTATCATCTATCTCATGTGTGTGTCTATGTGTGTGTGATAGATAATAATAATAATAATAATAATAATAATAATAATAATAATAATAGTAGTAGTAGTAGTAGTAGTAGTAGTAGTAGTGAAGTTGGAAGGGACCTTGGAGGTCATCTAGTCCAACCCCCTGCTCAGGCAGGAAACTCTATACCATTTCGGACAAATAGCTGTCCAGTCTCTTCTTGAAAACTTCCAGTGTTGGAGCATTCACCGCTTCTGGAGGCAGGTTGTTCTAACTGGAGGCAGGTTAATTGTTCTAACTGTCAGGAAGTTTCTCCTTAGATCTATCTATCATCTAAATATATATCTATAATTATCTATCTATCTACTATCTACTATTGTCTATTGACTCTTATTGCATTTGAATGGGACATTGATGGCCACACTGTTTTTTTTTTTAAAAAAGTGTAAGGATGATTTTTTAAAAGGAGTAAAATAGGTTGCAATGCAAATACGTTATCCTCTTTTGCTGTCTAAAATCTGTTCCAAATGGGGAAAACACCCTGGAATTCTTGGTCTGAACCATTCTTCAGAGATTCAGGAGGATGCCAAAGGGATGCTGATAGTCTAAGTTCTGTTCCTAGGCCACATTTTTAGTGTACTTGTTCTATAACAGTTCCTTTTTACCTATGATACTGCTTTAGAGTTTTAGTGTATAGGCAATACTCCATTCTGTCTGCATTCAAAAGTGGAAGATCCCATAGCCTTTTAGTCCATATCATAGGAACCATTTGGAGAGGAAGAAATGGGACATAGTTAGACTTTTGAGGGAATGCAGTGAGCCTCCTCACAAATAGCTGCTATTCAACATTTCAACATTAGTGTATTCACAAAATGGCTCCCATGGTGGGCAGAGGGTATCACCAAAAAATCTCCTTCACCAGAAAAAAAATAAATCTATGCTTCCCCCAAAAAAGACGTTATGAGGGATCATCCCATTTCTCCCCTAGATCGGCAAAGTTGATGAGAAGGAAGGTTTCACAATGATGGTAAGTTATGTAATGGAAAATAACTATTCCTCAGGAATTCTTTATCACATTTATTTTGATACTCAGGCTTTTGTAGAATAAGGAGGCCCTTTCATGGAGGAAGCAAATTATGGGGAATTTCCAAAGCAGTTTTCAGAACCTCGTTGAATAGGAGAATTTACCTTCCAGCAATTTGTTACCCAAATAATTTTTGACAGGGTATATTTTTTGGTATTCATTACCTTCTAACATCACATTTCTGCCTAATGGCACTTCATTTAAAATTCAGTTGTTGAATACTGTGAGAGTGAGATCAAATTTACTGGAAGCTAATATAGCCAAATATTATGGTTTGTTCTCCATTACTTGTGTATTGTAATGCTGACAAACTTTGGAAATAGAAGTATTTGTGGGGCTATGTGTTACAGTTGGGAGAAAAAAAAACAGAGTCATTCAAATTTATGAAATTATTTAAAAAATAAAATAAAATATAATTAATATATTTGGTGGCGCACTGGTTAGAATGCAGGATTTCAGGCTAATTCTGCTGCCAGCAGTTCAATCCTGACCAGGTTTGGGCTGCTAATAGGTAATCAGAACATTAGAATTTACTAACCTAACCTAGAATTTACTAACCTAACATATGCAGTCCTCACAATTTTATTTCACAAAACAAAATTTTTTGCAAGCTTGCCAGTAAACTATGCCTGTGCACTGGTTTGATTAGCCGGTACCTGTGCTGTCACTCAGATGTCATAACCCAATTCTAGAGTTTTGCATTGCCAGCATTAAGCTTACTCTACAGTCAATATATTCTATGTCAGACATGTCAAACTTGCGACATCACATGACGTCGCACAATGTATTGGGACAGTTTTGCCATTGCCAGCAATGGGGTGGGTGCGGCTTCCATGTGATGCATCTGGCCCGCGGGCTGGCAGTTTGACACCCCTGTTCTATGTGCTAGTTGCTGTATATAATATTAATGCAATGTTTTCTAGAAAAATGAGATTATGGCTACTGCAATTACCTAATATTACGGACAATGGTGATGCAGTTCAGTACAATGGCCACTGTGAGAATTGTAGCTAAGAATATCTAGAGCAGACATATCAAGCTTGCGACATCACGTGACGTCATGCGACGTATCGGAACTTTTTTCCCATTGCTGGCAATGGGGTGGGCGTGGTTTCCTCGTGATCTCAGATTTTGAGAGGGAGGATTGACAAAGGATAGGAAAGGATAGGAAAGGATTGATAAAGGATAGGAAAGATGCCAAGCTAGATGCCAAGATAAAGGATAGGAAGCACTTGAAAGCAGGACAAGAAGCAACAGATGGAAACTAACCAAAGAGAGAAGCAACCTAGAACTAAGGAGAAATTTCCTGACAG
>NW_015387164.1:113596-123347 GCF_001527695.2 Protobothrops mucrosquamatus
TTACCAAGGCATTGTAAAGTGGTATTAATACTTCACGTGATCTTGATTCTATCCCTCTGTTAATGCAGCCCAGCACTGTGTTGGCCTTTTTGGCAGCTGCAGCACATGGCTGGCTCATATTTAAGTGATTGTCCACTAGGACTCCGAGGTCCCTCTCACAGTTACTACTATTGAGCAAGGTACCCCCTATACTATACCTGTACATTTGATTTTTCTTGCCTAAATGTAGAACCTTACTTTTTTCACCATTGAATGACATTTTGTTAGATAGTGCCTCACTAATGGTGAGTGCCTCATTAATGGTGCCTCAAGCAAGAACTCCAGGTTAGTCTGTTCGATGATCCATTGGTTTGTTTTCTTGGCTGTCTATGCTATTCTCTGGAGTCACAAAGGTGCTTTTTTAAAAAGGCAACTAAACTGGCCTTTTTTTTCTGAGGAAGAAGAAGAATATGTTTTCCTTCTCATCCAAGAAGCTTTATCAGTTGTGCCTGGATGGTGGGGGGATGGAAGGATAGAATGATAGAAGATAGATACTTCCATCACCCACCACCATCCAGTCACAACTGATGAAGCTTCTTGGATGAGAAACAAAGCATATTCTTCTTCTTCCTCAGAAAAAAACCCAGTTTAGTTGCTTTTTTTTTTTTTTTTTTTTAAAGCACTTTTGAGACAACTATGACCAGGATGGCTGAGAATCTCCATAGACATTTATTCTCAGAAGTTCAAAGGCATCAATACTCTTCCTATCTTGTTTTTTTACAGTCCAACTTTTGCTTCCATAGAGTGTCTCAGGAAATACCAAAAACTCCAAGATTCTGAACTTTATATGTATACACTTTATCATCCCATCGCTCAGAAATGGTTACTTGGCAATTCCCAATAAGTAAAGTATGGTTTGCATTGGAGGCCAGATAACTAAATCCTTCATTCACAAGAACTTACTGCGACACAATTCAATCCTTGTTCATAGGAAAATACAGTACTATTTATAGGAGTCCATTTAAATGGGGTTAAAGAATATATCATGGGCAGGGGGGGTGGCGAGCAGCCATTTCTGCCACCCTTTCAAAATTACATTAAGCTGGCCATGTGCCTTGCTTTAAGAAGTAGGAAGGTACTACTCAGCAAAGAATTCAGAAGATGCAACTCAGAAAAACAACCGTTCAATTGACAGATATTTTAAAAAATGAGTGTATCAATATCTATGAAGTAAAACCCTTAGAAATAATTGCAATTGAATTATGCGTTATAGTTCTTTTCACCGAAAAGGGGACTGGATGAGGAACCAGGATTTCTTTCACTGACAGTCTGCAGTCTGGAAGCTTACTATTGTTGGACTATTTAAAAACAATCATTGTTGTCCTTTTCTCCCCCCCCCCACCCCCCTAAAACTAGATATAGACTGTGCTGATCTTCAAGCAGATAGTTGTTCTTGCCAAGAAGGATGCACGACCAGTTAGGCATGCTTGTCAGTACTACTCAAGAAATGCCCCTTATTTACCCCCAAACATCCATTTCTTGATTAACCATCTTCCCTTAGGGTGATTTTTTTTAAAAAAAGAAAGAAAAAAAGAAAGAAAGAAATTCGTTTAATGTCTGATTCTTTCCCACCCACCCTTTCTTCTTCACAGTTTCGGGAACTTACTCATAAATAATTTATTTCACACATTTTGTGTTTGTGCTTGATGCCAAAGTTGATAATGATCCTCTTCTTATTTAGCTGTCATCTGAAAGTAGTTGCCAGATAATTCTTGGGAGATAGTCAGGAGGCATATTCTGAGCAGTTTGTTGTCAATATGCGTGAGAGCCCAAATCCAAGCTGTTTGCACAGCACAAGTTTATCCCACTGATACAGAGTTTAATGCTGGTGATATTTCCTTTTAAATGCCCCCCCCCTTTTGGGGGGGGAATGCTCTATCTCTGCAGAACTTGTGGGCAATCCGTTTTTCCCATTGGTATTAACTCCTTTCCCACTTTGCATGCTGATGGCTGGACGCAAGATAAATTCCACGGTGCCTTGATGTACCGTGGCTTAAAATAGTGTTTCCCAACCTTTGCAATATGGACTTCAACTCCCAGAATTCCCGAGCCAACATACCTTTCTGGGGAATTCTGAGAGTTGAACTCCACACATCTTAAAGTTGCTGAAGTTGGGAAATCCTGTACAGAATGTATTATTGTCTTTCCCTCCATTTTAGTCATCCTGGTTACTTACAATTAGGTATTTTGGAAGAGGAAAGTACCTAGCTGGGAAAATTTTTGGTATGCCATTATTTTACCATCATAGTTTACATGAAGAAAGGGAATATTGTAGCCTAGACGTTTTTCCCTTATAGCAACTGTTCAAGGTTTTAATACAGGTGATCAGGTACAATGTATGGAATTATTTACTTAAAATAGAGATATTCAATGCCACTCCTAGGTTGTTGCCTGCTTTTTAACATGACAAATGAATTCTAATTTTTGTTTCAGATTTTCTGCTCTATTTTAAAGTTTTAGTCCTCTACAAATTAAATTAATATTTGAATAAATTCAGAAACTGAAAAATGACAAGAATCATAATTTCTTTACAGAAACTGGAGATATTGCTAAATTCTTTTTACAAATAAATTCTCAGGAAGGTATTAATTCATAGTGAAGTCACCCATGCTGAAATACCAAGATCACAATCGTTTTGAAAAATTCTGCCCATGTTTAATGTGCAGCATTTTGTGACTCATAACCGCATCGGATTTCAAGATGTTATTGTACTATGGGCTATAGAATGTACATTACCTCTTTTTACTAATGCTAAGCATACAGTACACAGTATGAAAAGATAGTAACTTCTATGTTACTACATTCATTTTCTTAATGGCCAACAGCAAAGCTTGATTCATTGATATGGATGCATCTCAAGAGTCTTGTATCATTCAAGTCCAATTCTTGTTCACTGAGCAAGACAAAGGCTGGAAGACTAAATATTGAAGCCACTTTTCAATTCTGCTCATTCTTTGCTAGCTATGGCTAGATATAAATATCACCTCCCTGCCCCCAGGTGTAACTTTGAGTGTAAGGCCAAGAAGCATTTGGATTTATCCTTGGGTCTGCCCCAACTTGAAAGAATCACAGTGAGAGTGATTTCCAGATTTAAATGCTTATGTCCTACAGCATGCCAAGGTGGATGTACCTCCGACCAGGTTATAACCAGCCCTATATATTGAGGTGCAAAAGAGGGAAGGACAGGTGAGAGATGGCTGAGGAGTTATCCGTCTTGGGTGGCCTTGCTTAAGATTCAGCCACAGGTACAGTGCCACGGGGGATCTGGGAAAGTACAAAGTATCCAAGAAAAGAGGCATTGGGCTGGGTTATAGGGCTGTTTCCCCTTCTCTTGCCATGCCAAGCTACGTACAAAAATGAGTTCATTGTCCTTGAAGGACAATGAAGGACAAACCGTATCTGTCTCCATACATGGAGACACGATAAACCAAACCTCCTTTTTATTACTTTCTTCAAACAAAGCTAATAAATCAAGATCCCCAAAGATGTGTGTTATGCAAAACTTAATTGGATTTGGCACACAACCCACTAGGAACAGCACTTATCTGACTTCAGATCAGAGAGCTTGATTTTAATGGGTGGATTTGCGTCGCCCACGTCGGTGTTGCTAAATCCTGCTTTTAAATACAGTCTGTGTGCATATTTCTTTCTGGGAAGTGGAGGAGTTGAGCATTGTTTGGTCTTTTGTGCAATATGAATGAAAGGAGAGGCTCTCAAGAATGGAAGACAATGCCTTTATGAAGGCATGGATCTTAACTCCCTAGTGATAGGCTAATCACCTAATAAGAACTCTAAAACTCTTTTTCAAACCTCTCCAAATACTTGGCAGCCTGGCAGCCTGACACAGCACATGGCACATTCTAGGCTTCTCTTATTTTGTATCTTAACTCTCCACCAAATACTGTATGTGGGGAAACAGTATAAAGAGAAGAAGGGTTTTTCTACCCCCAGTCCTTATGATATTCTCTAGCACGTAATGCCAAGCAGAAATGTGCAGTCCAGGGAAGTGATCCCCTGTCATTCAAATGAAGATACAATGGATGAAATAATGCAAAAGGCCTACAGTTCTAAGGCATACACTTCTGGGAGTATTGGAATCCCATTTGGTCCCTGGCTGAGACAACCAACTGATGATAAATAAATATTTATTTAATGAGTTGCTACAGCCTGCTGTCCTTAACAGTTTAAGCTCCTCCTACTTTACAGTCATGTGACACACACTTCCTTTTCTGAAAGTTTCCCTAGGAGTTGAACCTAAATCAGAGTTTGTGTCCTCTTTTCTATGTTGAAATTGCCAAGGATTGCCCTACATATCACATCAATGTGATAGTGATTGGTTGCTGTTTTTATTAATACTTCCTGAACATTTTAATCTTATTCTAAAGATATGCAATAATTTTAAATGGTTTTCAGCCCAAAAGGTATAAACTGCACTGCCCATTTTTATGATAAATCACTGAATTTTGTTAGGGCAGTGGAAGGAGAAATCTATTTCAGGGTCTTTGGGACAGAAATATGGAGCATGCATGTTTCCATATCGCTCTGTAAAATTACAAATATCATAAACATTATATACATGTATACTCCAATAATATTTTCTTAAAAATATTTCTTCCTCTTTACCTTTTGTACGATTATTACATTCTTAAGTAAATATTTGTTAATTCACTGTTTCTTTAAATCAAAAAATCAGAAACTAATAAAATATGACAAATAAAGGGAAACTAAGTTATACTAAAACAAAGATTTATTTTGCATTTGAACAGGACAAGCTTCCAAAGAAGGGCATATCTAATATCTGAACAGATTAAAAACTAAAAGGGATCAGATTTGATTAGTACTTTGGTGGCAGAATACCAAAAGATTCCAAGATGATAGCCTGGTAAGTTGGAAAAAATAATTCCTAGAAGAAAGCAATGACAAAGCAACAGTATTCACACTGAGTCACATTTTACTCAAAATAGAAGGTTTTCTAGAATAATAGATATTAGGCCTTTTTGTGTGTTCCTCCTAATGCAGGGGTCTTCAAACTTGGCCCTTTTATGACTTGTGGACCTCAACTCCCAGAATTCCTCAGCCAGCGTGCCTGGCTGAGGAATTCTGGGAGTTGAAGTCCACAAGTCATCAAAGGGCCAAGTTTGAAGACCCCTGTCCTAATGTATGAGCTAAAATGGCAAGAGTAGAAAGTTCCACATTTTTTAGTTCCAGAGTTGGTTGCGCTGAGTAAAAAAAAGACAATGCAACCAACTTGTGACGGTGGACTGACAGAACATGGGCTAGGATCATAAATAGTTTTCTATGCACATACAATGGAAATTACTTTAAGATCTTGATAATTAACATGGCATTTGAAAAATGCTACAGAAGAGTTGCAAGAGTTCTAAACAATAGCAACACTTACTTCACAGCATGCCGGTTACTTGCACAGTGAATGAAGTGTTGCAAAACTGATATATTTGAATTCAACATTAGCATACATGCTTTGAGGATCTTTTCCAAATCTCTTCCTCAACGTGTTTCTGTAAACCAGAGGTAACCTATCTGATCTCACCAAAGGCTTCTTTTTTTCCTTGCCCAAGTCAGAAAAGGGTGATAGGAGCAAGGCAATTGTTATTATTGTGTTTCTATGTTGTAATTCCAATTAGATTCTTGCTTAGGTAATTCCCAAAATAGCCATTTTGCCCAAGGAGGTCTCAAGAAGCTCACAGAAACTTTGTGGTTTGTAGAACTTCAAAAAATAAATAGGAAGGAGAAGAGAAAAAAACTAAAATGAGTTTGAATAGCAATCACATTTACACCTATATACTGCTTCATAGTGATTTACAGTACTCCCTAGACTCCTTACAGAGTCAGCATATGAGGACTGATACCTCCTTCATAGCTCAGATTTTCGCTTCTAAGCTATTATATGCTTTCATTTAAAAATGGCATGTTATAAATTTTTAAAACTCTTACTGATCCTTAGACAATGATGCAATCTGATGCTTTCCTCTACAGTAAGAATCCTTTACTGTCCCAACATCTTGTAAACAACCACACATGTCCTAACTTTAAGTCTTTATAATAAAACTATAGATTTACCCAAGAATGAAGCAGTGGCTAAAGTTTGAATGAACTAAATCATTTGTTTGTTTTTCTAGGAGAGTACAATATTTTATTTCTGCTGACTAGAGAAGTGGCTGTTGTGTTATCTGACTCATAATTTAAGTGTGAATGAAGGAATACCATGATAAATCATTCATAATATTTGGCAAATTGACACAAGGCAGTGTCTGGAAGATGCTGCACAAAGGTAGATTCTGGGAGATTGTCAGTCCCACTGAGAACGGCTTTCTGTCTGAATTTTAGAAGGATTGGGATTTCTAAAGAAACTGCCACCAGTCTTAGTTGGAGCAGCTATGTTGTCAATAAGACTTAAGCTCAGTTACAATGCTAAATATTCTCCAAAATAAAATCCCAACTCCTTTGACGTAATTGGGTGAAATTTCCCATTATAAGAAATGCACGTCTCTTTTGGAACAATTTTAAAATGACTAGGAGATACAATCTGGAAACTGATAACCTTTTCTCCAAAGGTTGGTCAGCTCTCCAGAATTTAAATAATGACAGGGTGAAACATAGCTCCGCCATGTAATGTTGCTACATAGAGAATTGTGTACACTAACCGCAGTGCTCAAAAGCTTGCTCTAATTGTTTCAAAAATCCACGCAGCCAGAATGGAAAACCAGGAGCACTCAAAACCATTTTTTCAAAGAAAAGAAAAAATGCCTTATGATAACAATGTTCAAAAATGTGTAGTCTAGCTTTGAGGAAGGAAAATTAAACAACTGCAGTTGAATTCTAAAATAACAGCACCACCTATAAAAAGACATTCCCAACAAGCTCCAAATTCAGCAAAAGCAAACATATTAACAATCCTGACTCCACCCACATGTGCACTGTCACGCCAGTCAATTTTTCATAATTACTGTGGCCCTTCCTTTAAGGTTAAATGAAGCCCTGGGCCACCAAAACTTTTCCCGGTGCAACCTTAACAATTTCATTAGGACCAAATGGCAGTAATGGCTCCACAAAATAGATGAGGCTAACCTGACTCCTATATCAGACTGACTTCTTGGCTGGGAACCTAACAGGATGAGCTGTGGCTGATACCTACTGTAGGTTTGAGAGGTGCATTACACTGTTACAGTGTTACACTGGAAAATAGGGGGGAAAAACATTTAGAACAGGGGTCCTCAACCTTGGCAACTTTAAGACTTGTGGATTTCAACTCCCAGAATTCCTCAGCCAGCCAAGCTGGCTGAGGAATTCTGGGAGTTGAAGTCCACAAGTCTTAAAGTTGCCAAGGTTAAGGACCCCTGATCTAGATGCAGTGGTGGAATTCAGCCAGTTCACACCACTTCGGCAGAACCGGTAGCTAATTTTTTGTTGCCTGGGCCCAGAATGGACTTCCAGAAATGGCATCCACACAGAGAACTGGTTGTTCACATATTTGAATCCCACCACTGTCTAGAAGACAAAGCCAAACCACTTCTGTATTGTTGTCAAGAAAGTCACATGGACAAGAAGTCAATCTCAATTTGAAAGTTGTCTTTAACTTTACAGTTGGGCTGTGTCTTTTAGTTGTGTTGTGATTTGCCTAAAAGTCAAATAATATATTATATTGAAAGTTTATAATTGAATGTCCTGTTATTGGGGTTCTTTCTTTCTTTCTTTCTTTTTTCAAGCTGGGCAGAAAAAAAGTTAACATTCTTCTCTTCATTATATTGTTATAGTCTGATCATAGAACTCATTTACTGTATTTAAATGAAATGAATCTACATAGACCAGTCTTTCAATAAGAAAACGCAATATTAATCATCATGGCATTTTTGTTAAAATTGTGTGTCTTGGCAAGAAAAGGGTCTGTGATTTAAGAAACAAAGACTCCAAGACTTGATTTCCCTGGGAAAGGAATTTTCAGGAGACAAGTCAAGTCTGCCGTATGCTGCTTTCTCAGTTTAAAGCTTGTGCTATGTAAAATTATGGGAAACTTAAGGGAAAATGGGCTGACTCATCTTAGCTTATTAGTGCAGAAACTTTTTTGGAGTAGCAGGTTAATCTTAAAACTATCCTTAATGATATTTTGAGGAACCTTCCTTGAGATGTTTGCTGATACTGTTTTTTTTTATGCAGTAAACATGCCCCACTGATAAATTATAAGCAGTAGAAAGGAAAATAAATAATTCTACATCTCAATAGTCGAAACAATATATCTGAGTTTGATCAGAGCTACTGGATTATACTGCTCAGAGGAATAGAAGAGATATAATTAATGGAATTGTTCTTTTCAGATGAAGAGTTCTATGAAACTAAAAATATTTTCTAAATTGAGTTAAATAAATAAAATAAACAATGCTTTTCCATTAACCCTGGAATTTCAAGACTTGTGATATTGCTAGTTAATGTACATTCTGATGCCTTCCAAGTGTATTATGCTACAACTCTCATCATATACAGCTTGCTATCTAGAAGTATGGAGTTACCCTCTAGATTAATTGTTCTAACTGTTAGGAAGTTTCTTCTTAGTTCTAGGTTGCTTCTCTCCTTGATTAGTTTCCATCCATTGCTTCTTGTCCTGCTCTCAGGTGCTTTGGAGAATAGCTTGACTCCCTCTTCTTGGTGGCAGCCCCTGAGATATTGGAACACTGCTATCATGTCACCCCTTTTCATTAAACTAGACATACCCAATTCCAACAACCATTCTTTATAGGTTTTAGCTGCTAGCTTTTAGCTTTAATTGGTTTGATTCAAATAACATGATAAAGAATGATAAAAAGAAAGAAAGAAAGAAAGAAAGAAAGAAAGAAAGAAAGAAAGAAAGAAAGAAAGAAAATAATTATATTGACAGTACCTTGTTAGGCTGTAAAACAGAGGCTGTTCCTCTGCATAAAGCTATACATGGTAGCTTGCTTAGCACCATTTCTGATTAAGTAAATGATATTAAATTGACATACATTACATCATTAATGATTAGTTTAATGTCCCAGAAATGAATTCATTTGCATCAATGTACATCAGGCACATGAATGATGTCTTTATTCAAGTGATGTCATCATGCAAATGACAAAAAGGATACAAATAAAACCACTTGAGTCATTTGCATTGCTGTTTTAGATTTGAAGGCAAAAGGGTGCTTCAGAACTCACGGTGATATGAATGCAATACTTGTCTGCCAATTCTTTAAGGAGCTGCCTCTGAAGGTGCACTTGAAAAAGGTATTGTGGTCATTTTTCGGCACCCTTTTTTCCCTTTGAATTTGAAACTGTGCACAGCCCAAATATTTTTTACCACAAAGAACAATTCCTCTCCAAGCATCATTTTATTTGTTGAGTATGGGAGAAATAAATGAAACCAAATCTTTGCCTCAAATATGATGTGGCCGCATTCATGCTGTGCTGCTTTACATTGGCAAATGCGCTTCTGACAGTGATACTCAAAACCTGTTGTCATTCTGATGAAATCAATCAGACAAGTGACTATGCTGGCAAGAACTGAATTTGTGTTTTCCTTCCAAATCAGTGTCATCAGTCAAGCAAGCACTGGAATTTCTGAGTTGCTTAGAAAACTCCCACAGACGTTGCCTTTATTATAGCAAACTTTGTAGTACTTGCAGCTTAAAGATGAGCTTCAGTCTATAAAAGAAACTGTATGTTGTGGTCATAGCACAACA
>NW_015387164.1:123588-181930 GCF_001527695.2 Protobothrops mucrosquamatus
GACTTCACAATTAACAACAACAACAATACTAAATTATAAAAGCATAAGCAAAATAACAGAATAACAGAATTGGAAGGGACCTTGGAGGTCTTCTACTCCAACCCCCTGCTCAGGCAGGAAACAGTATACCATTTCAGACAAATGGCTGTCTAGTCTCTTCTTAAAAATCTTCAGTGTTGTTCCAGATCTACTATCTGTAGCAGTTTTCCTGCAAAATGTATGCATGGCAGGGTCTCCCCTCATATGAGAGGACAGTGTGTTCTTCTGGGCGCCCACCTGCTGTGACCAAAATGCCCCAAATCTGAACAGGAGCTATCAAGGAAAAAAGAGAGCATGTGACGTAGAAATACTGTAGACCTGGATGAAATCATCAACCTTTCATTGATGTGCCAGGGGGAATGTTCAGAAGGTCGTTGGTTGGCCTGGGGCGAGGGGAAAAAATGTAAATCTTATTTTTGTTTTATTTACACATAAAAGTCTAATTAAAACTAAATATAATTCATCACTACCTTAGTTAGTTGGTCAGGTGAGTTCACATACTTGCTCTAGCTAAAAATGTAAATATGTAATTATTTTAATTAAAAATATATATAAAATCAGCAGGTGCCAAATGCCGTAAGCTTGCCTTTATGAGGTCTTTAAAGGATACTCCTGAAATGATGCTTCCTGTAAGATCAGACTAGATCATTCAAAGCAATGTTTGCTTTTAGCAATAAATCTATTTAACCAATTTATTAATGAATGCATCAATCTTGCAAAATATATGATATATCAGTTGAATTTTCTTTCTAAAGCTCCATTATTTGTAACAGTCGGTAGTATACTGCTACTCTTCAGATATTCTGAACTTCAGTTCTCATAATTCCTTGCCATTCATTGTAATGTAAAAGGTTGGGTGAGAGAATACCATATGATGTATGATAACAGAATAATAAAGTTGGAAGGAACCTTGGAGGTCTTCTAGTTCAATCCCCTGCTCCATCCAGTTTTGGAGCACCCACAACTTCTGGAGGCAAGTCATTCCACTGATTAATTGTTCTGTCAGGAAATTTCTCCTTTGTTCTAGGTTGGTTCTCTCCTTCATTAGTCTTCATTTTGAATTGCAGCTTTTAACCCTATTTATTATTATTAGAATCAAGATTAAGTTACACTTACTAGGTCAGGCTCAAAATATATAGGTTCCTGAGCCTGAACTTCGAATTGTGACTCCAGCACAAGATATTTAGATGTAATTTCTTTTGTTAATGTTATTACATAAACGTGTATGCCACTCAGCTTTCAACATTCATTGCATAGGAATCCAAGCTGTGCAGTTAATAATCCAGCTCAAATATAGACTCTGCAGAAATGTATACATTGGCGTCCTACCAATCTTGGCACCATCAAATTTGGTTCTGAAATAAGATTAGAATGAGTGGACAACTATATTGCATGAAGCTGGGTCTCCCAATTGCTTAATTCTTTCCTGTTATTCTTTTATTCCAGGTGACTTCTGTCACACAACACCCTTCCAAGGTAAATGGATGGAGTGTCTAGTCCAGGGGTAGGAACCTTGGCTCTTTTATGACTCGTGGGCTTCAACTCCCAGAATTTCTGAGCTAGCCATGCTGGCTCAGGAATTCTGGGAGTTGAAGTCCAGGAGTCATAAAAAGCCAAGGTTGCCTACCCCTGGTCTAATTCATCTAGTTTGTCTAGTCTAGTCTAGTGAAAAGAAGGATTAAGGGTGACATGATAGTAGTTTTCCAATATTTGAGGGGCTGCCACAAAGAAGAGGGGTTCAACTTATTTTCCAAAGCACCTGAAGTCAGATCCAAGGTCCCTTCCAGCTTTGTTATTCTGAGGAGTCCAAAATATTCAAGATGGCATCCATGACTATACGATAAAAGTCCTGCTTCATTTGACTTGCATTGTATGTGCGCTTCATATTAAGAAAAGAAAAAGAAAAAGACACAGTTCCAGCTGCCATCTTGTTTGACTCTCCAGGCAGATCCTCCTAAGTGATGAAGCAAACAGATTTTATAAGCCCTGAGGCTACCCTTGGAGCGTCAAGAGTCAGTTGGAGCTGGACGGCATCAAAACTGAATAAATAAATGAGAAAATAATTTTAATACTGCTGCAGCTAACAATGATTTAAAGTTGTGGAACCCATGAACTGGGAGCAAAATGAAGACAAGATCATAGGGTCATAGCAAAGAAAAATGCCTCTCTGGCATCTTTTTGCTGTGTTTGATGGAGAAAGCCAGGAACAAATTTTATGTCCATTTTGCTCCTTGGATCTTTCCATTAGTAAGACCAAGCCTGGATTATTAAATTCTCTGCAGGCAAAATATGTTCTCTTCAACTGGGCATATTTTTTTTATGCTACTACAAATGTCTATATAAACAGTCTCCTGAATATCATGCTCATGTATTTATCTCAGCATGTTATTGCTAGTGACAGATAATAATTTATTAAAATAGTTCAAGACTTAATTTCAGTCCTTCAAAACAGCATTTACCTTGGGGGCTCAATGCAGTTCTAATAACTAAGTTAATGATATACAAATAAGCCCATGGAACCTTGAGAATTAAAATATTTCATAAAAAGGCTGAGTTGAAATGAGTTTCCAAGTTTGTTGCCTTTTGTTCAGAACTGCTTTTCAAGGACTCTGAGAGCTGAGATTCTCAACCCATTTAATCATGATGTGTAGCAAAGTTCCACCCAAGTTCCATTAAACCCTGTGTGCTTACTCTGTTTCTGTCTACTGTAGAGGAACCTATTTTGACAGACTGCAGTATTTTCACTTCAGGAAAACAAAAATCAGCTATTGAATTTTCTGACATTGCTACTAGCCATAGGTTCCTCCTCACTGCTGAGGGCTTTTTTCCTCTTCTTTTTTTTCTCCCTGAAAGCACCAGAGTGTTTCATTCACTCAAGAGTAGGTTTCAGAAAGTATTTGGAATAAACAGTCTTTTGTGGCCAAAGGTGTCCTTGAGTTTTGGATAGTATGTGGAAGGTGGACTCACAAAATGCCTGCGATGAGCAACTGGTTTCCTCAAAACAATGGCTGCCAGGTTGACCTGCTTCTTTACAAAATGGTTGCCAGGTGATACTAGCTTCTTTACAAAATGTGACACACACATACACACATACTCAGCCAGGCACAAGACACTCTTTATCAGAAAGTGAACTATTCGGCCAAATTATTTCCATCATCATATGTGGCCCAACCTCATTCCTACAAGTAAATATGATGCATGAATATTCTGCTTTTCCTTTTGGTAGGCCACCTTCTTATTTTAAAATTTTTTCCTTTAAAATGTTTTTAAAACCCACAAGATGTAATGTAACTGTATTTATTATTTCAGTATGATGAGAACACGACAGAAGAGAAGTAAACATATATGCACAGCCTATGTAATTATAAGTATAATTTCTATGGAGTATGGCAGTGGCCTCACAACTGGATGTCCAATTCAGCTCTCCAGGCAATTGCCTCAGGCCTTGCTCCATGCAGATCTTATACAGAACCAGAGAATGCATGTCATGGGCAATCTTGCACAATATGTTTAATAGTTTGCATATCAGCACCACAATCACAACAAGGGGGGGTATTTCCATTCCCATTGATACAGGGTAGAGGTACTTCTTCCAGTATCACACTAATTCTGTTCAACCAGACAAAGCGAGGCAGGTCAAAATGAGGTGATTGGGTAGAAGGATCACTAATGGTCAGGCCACAAGAAGTACCTTGGTCCATTCCTCTGTAAGTGTATACATATAGAAAAGTGCTAATGCTCCCTCTGTTATTTTGCTGATTTTGATATATATACAAATGCACTCTCATACCATTATTAGGAAATTGACAAATTAGGGGGCCCAACTACCACACTGAGAATATCGGTTTTGGCCCTGAGTTTTTCTGTAGCAGAGTATGCTGCTCCAGTATGGAGTACATCCATGCATATGAACAGTTGACATTGCTGTCAGTGAAGCAGTACTCATAGTGACAAGATATCTTAAACCCACACCAATTGAGAAAATGTATCTCTTGTTGGTATTGTTCCACCTAGGATTAGGAGAAGTAGCAGCAAATGCTGAGAGAACCAAGCAAGAGAATGGTCCTTGGTCCCCTCTGAAGGGTTACGTGCCCCAAACGTATTGATTTAGATCTAGGAAGAGTTTATGATAAAATTAAATATTATTGAAGGCACATACGAGCAAAACCAAATAAGAAGATGGAGGAAAGAATTAATGGAACAAGGAATAATTCCAGAAAAGATCATGGCTGAGGGATCTGATCTCCCATAGGTCTCTTGGAGGACATTGACAAGATTAAGATTGGGAGTATAAACCCAATATGCTCAAGTGGGGTTCCTGGTGGATAACAACACACTGTGTGAATATGGAAAGATGCAGAGTTTGTCCCATTTGTTGGTCTGTTGACTACTACCAGTAGAATGCGCCAAAAGTGATTTGTTTCTGGCCAACGATAAAGTCAAAAGGTAGTCTCATTTGGGCAGGTTGTTTTATCTGGATACGAAATAATAAAATATGGAAACCTCTTGGTGGGAACCAATGGAGGTATCTAGAGCATATTTGGGACTTTTGTCACAACACTGCTTGATATACTCATGTGAATATGTCCATGTTCATGCTTTAATTGGAGACAAGACAGTCCTGTGGTGTGTGTGAATGTGTTCTTAGTCTGCAGTTTTTCTGGATTTCCATATCTCTATTATATTCTAATGGAAGATGACATAAAAATATTCTACCCTCTGTTTTTTTTCCCCAGAGTAGAAGCCTTTAGGCTGGTGGAAAGATGCCTATACACAAACATCCCTTATCAGCTCTAGTACTTTCTACTCTGTAAAAGAAATAAGGTTTACTTTAGTAACTACAAAAATATCGACAAGAGCAGTCTGAAAGAAATTCTAAAGCATCTTGACAATAAGGGTAGAAAGCAAGAGACACTTTCACATGGAATGTTTTTTAAAAAAACTGCACGGCAGATTTCTGTCGCACTTTAGTCTTCATATGCATGTGGGCTTTAGGTGGAACCGTTCTATGAAGCTGCTTTTGAAGTGGCATGTAGAGAATGTTATATACATTGTGAATTGTATAAAACCTTTGTAATTAGCATCGTATTTCAGCAGATCTAAGGTCTTACTCAGTCCAGGATTGTGCTTCCTGAGTTAGGGTTAGGAGTGGGTTTGGGTTAGGGCAGGGGTAGGCAACCTTGGCTCTTTTATAACTCATGGACTTCAACTTCCAGAATTCCTGAGCCAGCCAAGTCCACGAGTCATAAAAGAACCAAGGTTGCCTACCCCTGGGTTAGGGTGTCAAGATGTCTATGAGCTAAGAGCATTTTGCATTCGTGTTCAGTTGATACTCAATAGTATGTGATATTCAATGTAATGTCCTTTCATTTCCTTTCTTTTCCTTTCTTTTCCTTTCCTTCACCAGTTGCATCATTGATCAATTAAGTTTCCAATCATTATCTTATGATCCCTCTTGTAATCAGCTACTGACAGTAGAACCCTATCCATGGTTCTACTGTGGTTAGGGCATTTTCCCTTCAAATTTATTTTATTCAGTGCTTGATGACAAATAGTGATAGTGGTGACACTATATTATGAAACATATGTAACCAGAAGGGAGATAAGACTCAACTCTTCTTTTCTTACAATTCAGAAGAAGATATCAAACAACCTTTTATTTGGATCTTTTAATGTTATAACATTCTTATGTTGTTGGTTTTTGTGGTTTTCATTGGTAGATTAAATGTTATTGCTTATTACTATAATTTTGCAAATCTCCAAAAGCCACTGGAATTATGTATCCTATAAACTCACTATATACACAAGCATTAAACATTTCCTACCATTTTAATTTTCCTTGATCCTACTTTGGAGTGATCAGTTTGAAGTTCTTCGTCTTCATGATTCCTCTTTGATTTAGCAACCAAAAGTAATTTGGCACCATCAGCAAATTTTACCTACATCTCAGATAATTTATGAACAGGTTAAAAAGAAATGGTGCTATGCATACCTTTAAGGGTTCCATTGTTGTCATATATGCATTATGAGAATTGATCATTGATTCCTACTTTCTGCTTTCTGTTCTTTAACCAGCTACCAACACAAAAATGTTGGTATGACTGAGAACTTCCATAGACTTTTTTGTGTTGGTATCTGGTTAAAGAACAGGAAGCAGAAAGTAGGAATCAATGATCAATTCTCATAATGCAGATATGACAACAATGGAACCGTTAAAGGTATGTATAGCACCATTTCTTTTTAACCTGTTCATAAATTATCTGAGATGTAGGTAAAATTTGCTGATGGTGCCAAATTACTTTTGGTTGCTAAATCAAAGAGGAATCATGAAGACGAAGAACTTCAAACTGATCACTCCAAAGTAGGATCAAGGAAAATTAAAATGGTAGGGAATGTTTAATGCTTGGGTATATAGTGCGTTTATAGGATACATAATTCCAGTGGCTTTTGGAGATTTGCAAAATTATAGTAATAAGCAATAACATTTAATCTACCAATGAAAACCACAAAAACTCAGAGTAATCAGTATATCATAGTGACTTGCTCTAGCTTCATGTGGGTGGGAGAGATAAATGAATGAATGAATGGAAGGATGAGATTGCATGTAGTAGAAGCACTGCTGAAGAATGTTGAAGAATGTGTAGTTAAAAACACCCGACAGAAGTTGAAGAATGTGTAGTTAAAAACACCCTACCAGAATTAATTGTCCCCCCAATTCAGTTAATGTCCTTAATGTTGGATGGGGATTTTCTGCTCAAGTCGTTTTTGTGATGTAATCAATATCCATCTTTTAACTTATGAAATTTATTTTCAACTTTTTTGAAATGTTCCTACAGAGAAGGAACAAAGCCAACAAACTTTGGTGAAACAGAAGCTATTTTTTTTCCAGGAAGAACATGAAAGGGCAAAGGAGGAGGAGGGGGTAGGAAATGTGATTTAATAAGTGATACCTAGTAACATAATTATATGGTTTTTAAACAGTTCTAGTTCACTTGTCTCAGCAAGAAATGCTGGTGCATGTGAAAAATAATTTATATTGCTTACTACGGGTTTTTAATCCTGGCAAATGCTTCTTTTCCTACAGAGAGGTGGGAAATGGTTGCATCATGGTGATTAATTATATGTATTAGCACAAAGACACAACATGTTTTGGATCCTGAACAGGGGGAGATGTGTGTTTATTGTTAAAGCAGCTCTCTCTCACATAAGTGGGGGTGTTGATTATTGTCAAAAACTTGAAACAACCTGCTGTTTAAAGCCAGGTATCTGTCAAAAAATATAGTGTGATCCACGTAACGAGGATTCTCCCCCCCCCCCTTTTTTTTTTCTAGTTTAATTTCCTCACCATGTAGGGGAAAAAATTTGAATTGCCAGCTGCCTCTTTGCCAGCAAAAACAGTAATCTGTGTTTAAAGGCCTTTTATCACATGGGAGTATGTCCACTAATGTTGTGTGATTGTAGCCTTGGTGTATATAGTACTTAAATAGAATTATGTGAACTATATGCTTTCCTTTAATTAGCCCAATTTGTGAAGGGATGGATTGTATTAAAGGGGTTTATGCTGTTTGCCAACTACTTCCTTCCTTAGATCATAAACACCTGATCATATAACAGGGAGGTGATTAGGCAGTATTGGTCATGTGATCATGCAACACTGAGTGTAGGCATCTGTGCATTAGAGTACCATTTATCTTTTAGTATTATAGGGAAGGATGTTCAGGCATAATTGAGGGGAATAGGCCCTGAATATATAGAACTTATGTATTGTTTGGACCTTACAGGATGACTTTACTCCTATATGGAAGTCTTCGGTATTAAACGGGGGGAAATTATAACTATTGCAATACTGTACTATCACTAATGAAATGGAGAAAACTTCATTTTTTGTTGTTCCAGATAATTTCTAATTTCATGAAATAAAATGTTGGTAATTCTCTCAGATAATTTTTTTTTCTTCCTAATGTGCATGATCCTTTGTGTGTGTTCATGTGTGCATGTTGATCCATTTGGTTGCAATAGGAATTGACTGACCAAGTTGTCACCTAAGTATGATGTTGTGGACTAAAAGAGAGTGAAGGGTCCAAAGTCATCCAGCCACGTTTTGTGATTAAAATGGGACTAGAACTCATAATCTCCTGGTTTCTAGCCTAGTGCTTTCCCCTCCCTTTTTTTTAAACGACCCAGTAATCCCTAAATTCAACCGTGATTCTCCATTCTTTGATCATATCACCTGTTAAACCCAACATGAAAGTACTGGATCTCATAAAGGAGAAATTGGAGGCTGAAATAGTTCACTTCTTGCATCCTCCATGATTCTGCATCCTAAAACTAGATGTCTTTTGAGATCTCTTCCAACTTTTTAACTACAGCTTCAGAATGTAATCTACCAACTGGCAGAATTGTTAGCAAAATAGATTTTTTTTTCCTTCTTAATTTGCATGCATTTATTTTGTTAAAACACAATCAGTGTTACAAATAGCAATTTTGCAGAGTAACAGAAATATGATCCAAGGGAAACTAAAAACAACGAAAAAGCTTCCTGCCCTAAGTAGCTTGAATCTAAATTTTGACAGTATGTGAAATAGAAAGGAGATGGGAGAAACGAATATGGTGAAGGATTAAACTGAGTCAATATAATTGCATGTAGGGTAGGCTTTGTTTCACTTAGGGGTGAGGATTAAAGGTTTAAGCCAAAAGATCCAAGGAAGAAATAACATTTAAGCAGAGAGTTGGGGGGAAAAGTGGAATGTATTACCAAAAGACACAGTGATCAGTATTTTAACTTTTTTTTAGAGAGCAGGAATAATTGTCCATAGTTTATAGAGCTATGTAATTCTAAACTGCACTTTGCAGACTCCAGAATTTATGCAAGTTTACGGTTCTTGATGGTGCCATTTTTCCAGTTTCCTCCCTAAACATAAGAGCTGAAAACACTTTGAGAAAAAGAAATCCTCTCCAAAAATAAAGGATTAGGTTTAGAGTTTCACAATTTTAGAAACAATATCCAAAACTATGATGTCACGTTTTTTTTTTAAAAATGGCAGTGCCAAAATATTTTAATTGTTCAGGTGGAATGTATAGCATAGATATTAGCCAAAATCATAACCCTTTAATTATACAGTTCTTGCAGTTTTGTGGATATAAATTGTTCTGTGCTTCATCTCTGTATTTACTCTATATTTGAAGAGGGATCACAAGATGTCTCAAAATAATCACTCTGCTTAATTGGAGCTAAATTATTACATGAGGCGTCTGACTGTACTGCTTTTTTTTATATTGTTCAAACTAAATTGAGCTTAGTCTGTGACAGCAGTCTAGTTTTCAAAATTGCAAGTATAAAGGAAGGCAACATTCATTACACACACAATGATGAATTTCAGCAGTAATTTTACAACTACAGTATTCTTTGCATTCAACTATAAATGTGAAGAAATACATCATCTAATTTTCCACCTGAACCATTTTTGAACCAGGCAGAAACTAATTAATACATCCTCAATTCATCTGCAAATAGTGGATTAACTGTAGTTAATTTACTTTTTTACAGCTTGATGCACAGCTAAGTTTATTTGAATTTCCAGCCTGTATCATAATTAGCCAAGCTGACTGGTGATTTTGAGAGTTAGTTTCACGTCTCAAAGGTGGACAAGTTGGGCAAAGGTGAGATTAAATGTTGGATATTCACAGAATTTATGGAATTTATGGATATTCCAGAATTTATGGAAATTTGAAGTTCTTTCTTCTTGCTGGTTTCTGAGATAGTAGATCTTTCAGGATATAAAAGAGATGTGGCATTTACTGCAATCCATTGAGTATGTTGATCTGTGGATCCAAATGTTTCCAACTGAGCTGAGAAGTTGAATATTTAATTGAAGTCTATCTGGACCCGCTCCAGTCGGGCTTCAGGCCGGGATACAGCACGGAAACGGCATTGGTCACGCTGGTGAATGATCTCTGGAGGGCCCGGGACAGGGGTTATTCCTCTGTCCTAGTTCTTTTGGACCTCTCAGCGGCTTTTGATACTGTGGACCACGGTATCATGCTGCGGCGTCTGGGTGGGTTGGGAGTGGGAGGCACTGTCATGCGGTGGTTCTCCTCCTTCCTCACCGACCGTACGCAGTCTGTATTGGCAGGGGGACAGAGGTCGACCCCAAGGCCCCTAACTTGTGGGGTGCCACAAGGGTCGGTCCTCTCTCCCCTTTTGTTCAATATTTATGTGAAGCNCCGTGACCAGGGGGGCGTTTTATCAGGTACGCCTGATCTACCAGTTGCGGCCTTTTCTGGACCGGGACGCCTTGCGCACAGTCACCCATGCCCTTGTCACCTCCCGCCTGGACTACTGCAATGCTCTCTACATGGGGCTCCCCTTGAGGAGCACTCGGAGGCTCCAGTTAGTCCAGAATGCGGCCGCGCGGGCGGTGTTTGGAGGGACTCGTCGCTCCCATGTAACACCGTTACTGCGCGAGCTGCACTGGCTGCCGGTGGCTTTCCGGGTGCGCTTCAAGGTGTTGATCATCACCTTCAAAGCGCTCCATGGCATCGGACCTGGATATCTCCGAGACCGCCTTCTGCCTCAGATTACCTCCCATCGGCCGGTACGCTCCCACAGAGTGGGTCTCCTCAGGGTGCCGTCAGCCAGACAGTGCCGGCTGGCGACCCCCAGGGGGAGGGCCTTCTCTGTGGGAGCTCCCACCCTCTGGAACGAACTACCCCCAGAGATCCGGGTGATCCCGGATCTCCCTTCCTTTTGCCGCGCCCTTAAGACATGGCTATTTCAACTAGCAGGACTGGCCTAAGGGGTAATTTTTAGTGGGGTTTTAAATAAAATTTTAAAATAACAAAGGCCAATCTAATATTTCCTTTTAATTATGTTTTAATGATAGTATTTTGGTATTTTTTGTATTTGTTTTTATCAGGCTGTTAGCCGCCCTGAGTCCGCAAGGAGAAGGGCGGGGTAAAAAATCCAATAAATAAATAAATAAATAAAAGGTCAGCTATTCAGCCAACTGAAATATTAGCAGCCTGTAAGTCTTAGGATGACCTTAGCTGGCAGCAATCTACTGGGAAATCATTTACTCTCCCTTTGGGGAACTCTAGACTTTTGCGACCCAAAACAGAGATAGTGAGGTTATAAAATCTCATTTCTAGCAGTTGCTGATGAGGGCTGGCCAAAGCCTTAGAAGGATCCTCCAATTCATAGCGGTACATACCGGTAGCTGTTTCACAAAGCAATACTATAGAGACACCGTGGCTTTGCAAAACATCGCACAACTGTTGCAATTGTGCTTTGTGCAGTGAGGATAGATGAATTAGTGCAATATTGATCCATGACCCTTTTTGATATTCATACATTCATATTTTCACATTTCTGAATTCACTTACATTTTAAAAAAAAATCAGGTGGGTATTAATCTTGAAACTCTTGTTCAAATATTTTGAGAGATGCATCTGATATATTGTAAAATATACATTACATTATATATAATTTCTCTCTCTCTCTCTCTCTCTCCCTCTCCCTCTCCCTCCCCCCTCTCTCGTATGTGGGTGTGTATATGTAATCAAAAGAGCCAGTTTGGTGTAGTGATTAAGGCACTGGGCTACAAATGGAGAGGTCATGAGTTCTAGTTGTCCTTCAGGCATAAAGTCAGCTGGGTGACCTGGAAAACCACTTCAGAAATCTTCCCAAAAAACTGTAGGGACAAGTCTAGGCAATAGCCGGGAATCCCAAACTGACTTGAAAGCACAAAAAAACAAATATTTTATATCAAATATACATGGACCTTATATATTTTAGTATTTGCTTTTTTATATGTAACACTGGTTTCAGCTTTTCTAGGAACAAAAATAAAAACCAACAACCGAAAAACAAGATGTAATGGATAGAATAATAATAATAATAATAATAATAATAATAATAATAATAATAATAATAATAATAATAATAATAATAATAATAATAATAATAATGATAAAGCTGGAAGGGACCTTGGAGGCCATCTAGTCCAACCCCCTGCTCAGGCAGGAAACCCTATACCATTTCGGACAAATGGCTGTCCAGTTTCTTCTTAAAAACTTCCAGTGTTGGCGCATTCACCGCTTCTGGAGGCAGGTTGTTCCACTGGTTAATTGTTCTAACCGTCAGGAAGTTTCTCCTTAGTTCTAGGTTGCTTCTCTCCTTGATTAGTTTCCATCCGTTGTTTCTTGTCCTGCCTTCAGGCGCTTTGGAGAATAGCTTGACTCCCTCTTCTTTGTGGCAGCCCTTGAGATATTGGAACACTGCTATCATGTCCCCCCTCGTCCTTCTCTTCATTAAACTAGACATACCCAATTCCAGTAGCTGTTCCTTATATGTTTTAGCCTCCAGTCCCCTAATCATCTTTGTTGCTCTTCTCTGTACTCTTTCTAGAGTCTCAGCATCTTTTTTTTACATCGTGGTGACCAAAACTGGATTCCAAGTGTGGCCTTACTAAGTTTGTAAAGTGGTATTAACACTTCGCGTGATCTTGATTCTATCCCTCTGTTAATGCAGCCTAGCACTGTGTTGGCCTTTTTGGCAGCTGCAACACACTGCTGGCTCATATCTAAGTGATTGTCCACATGTTCCAATTAAGTTTCAATCAGAGAGTTGAGGTTCTGAATTCTGAGTTCCTCCTAAGAAGTGAGTTCCTCCTGGAACATATGAATAACTCAAGCCAGTTTGGTGTCGTGGTTGAGGTGGTGACCTAGAAATCAGGAGTCTGTGACTTCTAGTCCCACCTTAGGTATGAAAGCTGGCTGGATGACTTTGGGCCAGCCATTCTCTCTCAGCCCAACCCACCTCAGGGTTGTTGCGGTGGGAAAAATAGGATGAGGAGGGAGTATTATGTATGTTTTTTTTGTTTTGAGTTACATACAAAGTAATAAAGGTGGGAAACAAATCTAATAAGCTAAAATTCCTACTGTGGCTGTATCACACTTATGGCACCTGCTGTATATCATGTGTAAATATGACATAGTATGGCCCCAGGCAACTGGATCATCTATCATTCTATCTGAATAGTTTGAAGTATGTATGTATATATGTATGTATGCATGCATGTATGCATGTATGTTATTTAATTTATTTGCCACCCATCTCTTACCCAATGACTCTGGGTGGTTTACAGCATAAAAACATTAAAATCATCCATTGTAAAAACAACAGCAGATAAAAAAAACATTAACAGATAAAATCATGGCCACAAGGTGACAAAGACGGCAACTGGACACATGGGGGGGAGGTGAGGTTGAATTTTAATTAATCAACCACCTCCAGTATGAAGCTTCCCCATTGGGTCTCAAACCATCTGGCAGAATGAGGTCTTAAGGTGCTTACGAAATATCAGGAGGGTGGGTGACAATCTCACCTCAGGGAGTAAGATGTTGCAGAGGGCAGGACCCACGGCAGAGAAGGGTCCTGGAACCAGCCAGCCCAAATTCCAAAGTAATTCATTGGCAGTTCAGTTAATTCAATGTCATATGCTGAATCCTAATTAGCTAATTTAGCACTTCTCATAGATACTGCCACTGTTGCAATGACTGTGTCTTGCTTCCTAGGGACAGCTGGCTAGTATTTCTGGAACAAATCTAGATTGGTTCATATTATTATTATTATTATTATTATTATTATTATTATTATTATTATTATTATTATTATTATTATTATTATTAATAATAATAATAATCTGATCCAACAGAATAAGTCTTCGGTTCTTAATCAACTGTGGGTCTGAACCATCAATGAAATCCTTTCTGGATACAGTTTCTGCTGAAATAGGACAACTTCTGAATTTGTGGCCTTCTAAATGGATTGGATTATAACTCTCAAAATTATGAATTCCATCTAAATTAAAAGAAGCCGTGTTGGAGAAAGGTGAGGAATAGACTGCATGCAAAGAACCTGATGACAATATAATATGAAGGCTGAATTTGGGCCAGTTGGTTCTACCTGTCTTCTCTATCTACTGTATATATTGAGTTAGTATTTATTTTTACAATTTATATTCCACCTGCCTGCCTATAATCCAGATTTACTTAATATTTCTAATATGACCAGCTGTTTAAAACTAGAAAGTTAACCATTAAATCAGCAACTTCTCTAACCTCTTCATTCTCTTTAAACAATAAACTGTATCAGGTAGTGGCTTTTACATATTCCCTTTTTCACTTACATACATTTACATACATATATACATTTATCAGCATATATGCTTCTTGTGGATTCCTAGATGTGTTGCTGTGGCTTCTTTCTGTTTCTGTTTGAGAGTTTATATATTTTATCTTGCTCTGTGATTCACAAAGTTGGGTTTCTTCTCTTCTCCCTCTCTTTCTGATTCGACTGCCTAATAACACCTCTTTAACAGCAATAAATCACTTACCTGCTGTCAAGTTGTGTGTCAGCATTTGTAGCTTCATTAAAAATCTGCTGTAAATCTTCTTAGAAACATGTTCTACTCACTTCAGAGTAGCTTCTGGATAGGCATCTGCATGGAGACTTATTTTCATTTTGCATTTTATAGATTACTGTTTTTCCTAGCCAACATAGGAAGAAGCTACCCCAGTGAGACAGGTTGTCTGGAAGTAAGAGCCCCTTGATTAAATTTCAAGACTGGCTGGCTAAGTAGCTGAAGGCTGGATTTTGTGATTTGGAATATCTTGGGTGCTGATTCATGTTTTTTTTTGCTCTGTTCAGCAAGTTTGTTCATGTAACAGTGAATTGAAGAGATGGGTTGACCGTCACTCTCAAGACCAACAGATGTATATGTAGGAAAAAGCTTGGAGTCAGACTCTATAAGTTCCCCAATTAACTGATGAACATCTGCTAAAAGCCACAAAATACACAGCCTCCCTGCATTGTAAACAGAGATTGTGCAAAAAGCATGGCAGCTGACCTTCTTCCTTTAAGTGTACTCTCACACACACACACAGAGATAAAACATATGTTTATTGTAAGCATGTTTGTCATTTAAACAGTCTCAAGTGTGATTACAACTGTAACAAGCTCTTCAGTTATACATCACTGTGTATCACAAATAATGAGCCAACCTCTAACATATCTGTTTATCTTGATATCACTCATTTTATCCTTGATCATTAAATTATAGGTAGTTGCTGACTTACAACCATTTGTTTAGTGACCATTCAAAGTTACAACAGCACTGAAAAAGTGGCTTATGACCGGGTTTCACACTTATGACTCATTGTAGCATCCCCATGGTCATGTGATCAAAATTTGGGCACTTGACAACTGGCATGTATTTATGATAGTTGCACTGTCCCAAAGTCATACTGCCAAAACCTAAAGAGCCCAACAAGATCTTTATGAACAGGGTTGTTTTTATAATTTGAAAAGAATTATAATTCCACAATTGCAGGAATTATATTACTTTAAACCATGGCAGTGCTGTGTCCAGACGCTCAATGCAATATTTGATTGTTATATGATTTCTTTACTTATACTGTAGTGTGGCATGCACTGTTGTTATTGTACAACAATGTACAATAAGTGTAGTTATGTGTAAATAAACATACCATTTCTGCTTTAAAAGTATTCTACCTGCTGAAGAATGCATATGCAACCTTATTTTATATATACCCCCAACCCCAGTTTAGGGAAAATTGCATTTAAAACTGAACCTTATATAATTATTTAAAATAAAAAACAATCAAGTTGTATAAAATTATATAAAAATAATAATGTTCTTCATGTATACACCTAAGTACAACAATCTTATGAACTCATTTACATATTTAGGAAAATTAGATCATGTTTGAAGGGACTTATTCCTAGGAAAGCTTGCTAGAGAGTGAGAGCCGTAACAATTACAGTTGATAGGAATAAAAAGAATGATAAAAAAAATGTTCATTGAAAAAAACAAACATCCCAAACTTTGTTTTCTAAATCAATAATAATAATAATAATAATAATAATAATAATAATAATAATAATAATAATAATAATAATAATAATAATAAAAAAAAAAAATAAAGTTGGAAGGGACCTTGGAGGTCATCAAGTCCAACCCCCTGCTCAGGCAGGTAACCCTATACCATTTCGGACAAATGGCTATTCAGTTTCTTCTTTAAAACTTCCAGTGTTGGAGCATTCACCGCTTCTGGAGGCAGGTTGTTCCATTGGTTAATTGTTCTAACTGTCAGGAAATTTCTCCTTAGTTCTAGGTTGCTTCTCTCTTTGGTTAGTTTCCATCCGTTGCTTCTTGTCCTGCCTTCAGGCGCTTGGGAGAATAGCTTGATTCTTTCCTATCCTTTATCTTGGCATCTAGCTTGGCATCTTTCCTATCCTTTATCAATCCTCCCTCTCAAAATCTGAGATAGCATTTACTGTATTGCATTTTATTTATTATTTATTATTTATTATTTATTATTTTTATTTGGCCTAATTCTGTGCATCAAACTTCTGAAAAGGTTTCCCTCTTCCCACTTCACGTGTATCACATGAAGAAGAAAAAAAAAAGGAAACCCAATGGGGAGGGGAAGGAGAATGAGTGTAACCCTAATCAAACTGTTTAAATCCAGTAGGAAAAAGCACCCTAACCAATTATTCTGAGTCAATAGAAATTTATATGCATGGCAGGGCAGCACCAATTGAGAGGATTATAGAATGTGTGATATAATTGCACAAGAGACTCAACCTGCAAAGCTTATTATGGAGGCTACAACTGGCCAGTTGTCATCATTATGCAGTGTATTACACAATATCTTGGACAGCAGTTACACAATGGAGTCTCTGTTAAACAACCCTCTACCTTTTAGTTCTCAGCCACATCTTTTGCTGCATGGACAAGCAGCCCCTATTCTGTCATCCAAGCATCCTGTAAGTCTGCCAGGATTCTCCCCCTCCTCTTCCTAACACAGGATCTGTGCCTTTGACAGTCACACAACAGGTCGAAGCAGCCTAGCATTGAATGTCGGGAGAAATGTTGCACCTGTTGAATTTCAACTAATCACGCAGCTGTCAAAGATATGGATTATCTATTGGCAAGCCAGAGGGTTTTAACATCTAAATATCTTGACCATTTTATTTTATCTATGTATCTATGCCTCAATACTTGAAGACCCTAGATCGATTATAGATTACAAAACAGTAATAAAATAGCACTGCATTGTAAAGTTTTAATACTAAAATTATAACAAATATAAAATAATTAAAAATACAGTTACACAGATCAGCTTCTGGCTCTACAGTAAGTCCCAAAGGACTGACAGTAATTTGCAAATACTTCAAAGCTTACTGAGATGTAACCTGGAAATTTCTCCTTTACACCTTTAATTTTACTTACGAAATGGGAAATCAAGTGGCTGCGATTTCTCCTGAGAAACAGGTAAGTTTATTTCATCCCATTTTTATATCTGCTTCCAAGAAGATGAAAAAAAATGCATGAAAATGGTAATTTTGCTCTCCTGTTTTCTACTGCATTTACAATGTATTTTAAGTACTATTAGTATTTGAAAGAGGGATTTTTTTATGTTGTTTGCCCAATAAACAAATTTTTTCTACCCAGTTGCCATTACAGAGTATTTTATATTTATTTCTGTAGTTCAGCAATACTATGATGCAGAATTCAGAAAAATGCAAGTTCATTGTCTAACTGCATTCAGGTATAAGTTTACATGAAATACAAACTGAATACGTGTCTTTTCTTTATTTTTCTCTCGTCTTTCTTTCATTCTTCCCTTTCATTGCCTGAGGTAGCGATCATGATACCCCATTGTAATATTCTATCCATTCATATTTTTTACCCCTAAGAAAAGTTTATCTGAAACACATTGAGCGTTTGATAGTTTCAGTAGAGTTCTGGCTTTGAAGGAAAGCATCTGGCCTTTGGTTTAAGCTACTCCTTGCTTCCCTGGATGGTTTTTATAAAGCCCACTCTGTATCCACTCAAGCTTGCAGCTATAGGATCCTCTGAGAGAAGGATCCTCTTTATTAAAACTTGGGCTGATTTAAAAATGTGTGTGTCAGATTTCCAGCTTCCCCCTCACATCTCCACAATCTCAGATTGGTTCTCTTTCTTCATTCATATTTATTTATCCATTAACTTTATTATGCTCGTATGACTCTCCAGTCATTGACCTGGAATGCTTACAAATGTAGAATATGTAAACAGAATAAAATATCTCAAATGCTGAAATGAGATATTAATGTTAAATGTGCAAGATGACATACCCGCACTGTAGTAATCAAATCAAATCTAAAAACTTCATTGACTGTCATAGACCAGCATAACCCTGTGGTAAAGTCCAGTCTATCCATTAGCCCAATACAGGAAAAGAAGGACACAATAGCAATGTTCCAATGTTTCAGGGGGCTGCCACACAGGAGAGGGAGTCAACCTGTTCTCCAAAACACTTGAAGGTGGGATAAGGAGCAATAGATGGAAAATAACCAAGGAGAGAAGCAACCTAGAGTGAAGGAGAAATTTCCTGACAATTAAAACAATTAATCAGTGGAAAATCTTGCCTCCAGAAGTTGTGGGTTCTCCAACACTGAAAGTTTTAAAGAAGAGATTGGACAACCATCTGTCTGAAATGGTATAGGGTTTCCTGCCTGAGCAAGGATTTGGCTAGAAGATCTCCAAGGTCTCTTCCAACTCTAATTCTGTTATCCAGTCTACCCCTTGGCCCAATCTATCTAATGACTGTGCTAGCCCAGTAGAAGTCCTGCCCACCCAAAGCCACTGTCAGCCAGGGACATATATGGCATGTCCTTTCAGAAGTGGAAGAACGAAGGCAAGCAACTTTCACATCTGCTTAGGGCACTCTCCTTTTTTGTGTTTATATGCCATATGTGCCATATAAAGCTATATAACTTATGAACAACCCAAGCCATCCTTGCTAGAGACATTACGATCACAATCATTAGGAGTTCCCTTTTTTAAATAACACTTTTATTAAAGGTTATAATTACAACAATAAAAAATCCCATAAACAGACAACTGAAGTGTGAGTGAGCAGAATTATCTTCAGGCATTCTCCTTATGGAGCTTAAGAACATGCTGCATATAAACTTAAGAACATGCTGTGGTTATAACATACAGCTTAGAAGGGGAAGACAGCAAAACCAAGCATGCAACTCTCCATTGCCAAATATCTCAAAAGGGGAGGCTTGTTGTATTTCAACCTCAATGGCCCCCTATAGTTTAGAAGCCAGAAATTGAGAGGAGGGGAGATTTACACATTATCTAAAGGAGGAGGAGGAGGAGGAGGAAACAGCATAGCCTGAAAGAAGAGTAACTAATTTATTTGTCTATTTATTATTACATTTATATCCTGCCTTTCTAGGCATTTAAGATGCTCTTCCCTGCATCTTTATTTGATCCTCACAGCTGCAAACTGTGAGATAGGCTGAGTTGAGAGAAAGAGAGAGAGAAAACACTGCAAGGCTGCAATACTCAGTAAGTGTGAATTCTCTGTTCCTTTATAAACTGTTGGCTGCCAGCAGAAGACTTGTTGAACTTTAACACACTTAAAAAATTAAAGATCTTCATTAAATAATCCCTCTTTCGACAATAAGAAGACACACATAGCAACATCTAAATGCAGAAAATCAACAAGTACATAAACAGCAAATGCTTCATAAAATTATCTTTTGGGAATGAACTGCTATTACACTACCTGAAAGTTGTTAAAACTACATGGTTGTGATTTGGGAGGCATGTGCTCACTCAGAAGAAAAGCTTCAGGAAAATACATAACAAGGGACTACACTGTATTTGTATGAGTAAAACACCGCAGTGCGGTGTGGCCTTGTAATAGTATGTCAGTCAACCATGTTGGCCTCTTAGAGATTCCATTTCTTTTCATTCCTTGACCATGAAACACAGCCATTCCCGGTGCTCTTTTTTTGTTGTTTTAGGGCAGGGGTAGGCAACCTTGGTTCTTTTATGACTCGTGGACTTCAACTCCCAGAATTCCTGAGCCAGCCATGCTGGCTCAGGAATTCTGGGAGTTGAAGTCCATGAATCATAAAAGAGTCAAGGTTGCCTACCCCTGTTTTAGGGCATCAAAGGTCACTAGGACCCAGACCTGATTAACTGCTCTGTACACATGTTGCCTGGTTACCTGATGGACTAAAAACATCTGCTTTTGACCTTGGGGTTTGTAAAATGTGCTTAGTTTATTGTTCTCATACTTTTCTTAAACTAAGAAGCAATGTTTTATAAGGAACATGTGTCAATTGTTAAAATAACTAGGTTCACTAATTCGCAGGCAATTCACTGACAGCCTAGAGGTTTAGCAATAGATCTCATGGGATACCGTGAGTTGGTTTCTTCTCGTGGTTATTGTGACCTTTCTTGAAAGAAGTCTGCCTTCTGTCACATCTCAGTTTATAATAAAGTAAGTTGAATTAGACAAAAGAAGGCATCATTCCATGTGTTTAACTGCCCCTCACTTTGCTTATGTAGTTTATACCTTACATCCAATAATTACAACTTTGGACTCCAACTATGTTTAAATCATCATAGTTTAATTGGAAATTAATTTTAGTTTAATTTCCAAATCAGATTGACTATTTCAATTTAATTTTATCACTGAACTACTTTGTCAAAAGGAGCTGTCATCTGTCAAATGATCTAGTCTGGTGATTTAATTCAAATGAGAACCTGGACTAATATTCCAAATCAAATCAGCTCAAATATCTGAATCAACTTGATGGAGCTGCTTTGTACCCTCCTCCACAATATTGAGATGCAACTTTAAATAGAAGAACTGAATTTGTGACATGAAATAAAACATTATTTGCATCTAAGCCTATCTTTGTTTGGCCATTTCCATAAGCATGTAGCATCATTTGTAGATTTGATAACTGATCTGCATTTTCAGCTTGCCCTATCATGATGGAGTACCTATCATATGGAGAGACCAGAAACACATCCTTACCCTACGCTGCTGGGAAAGTCATCTCCATCCACCTTTCTGCTGGTACAAACAGGACACACTAGTCCACCTGCTGCACCTAATTCCATCTTACACAAATGCCTCCATTTCCATTGGCTGGTGTGTGTTGGGACACTCTTTCCATTCCTTCTTTCTGCCTTTGATTTTCTTATTATTTTTGTTCTTTTGATTTGCTTTTGCTTTTGTGATCATTTGTGTTCTTTTGATTTTGTTATTATTTTGTTAGCCCAGTTAGTTTGTACTGGGTTGCTGATGAAAGGCTGGACGTTTGGAAGTTTCTTTTTTTTTTAAAGTTTCAGTAACAGAAAGGTGAAATGCTGCATTTTCGTCTCTTACCTGGGAAGAGTTCTGCCAAGCTGTTTCCTCTGGCTCAAGTGACCAGAAGAACTGTAAAGCCTGTCCTTTTTTCCCACTAGGCTCCTCAGTTGGCACTTGCTTTCCTGGCGTGGATGGGTGGATACAAAAAAACAAAGTGAGAAATCTGCCTATGGGGGCCAGGTTAACTGAATTTTGGACAGAATTCTTGGCCATTCCTGTGGCCAACAGGGAGGAAGAGCTTGATACCTAAAGGGGATCTCTTCAGTGGCTTTATCTCCAGCCAGTTATTGCCCAAGAGACTGAAGGCTAGAAAAGCCCTGATGGAGCTAAAAAAGCAATTGAGTATCATGATTGCTTCTCTGCTCCCTTGTAATGCTGGGCAAAATATTTATTTCAACTCACACCAGTTTTGCTTGAATTCACTCCTTGATTCCATCCTGACAAATCAGTAAAAGTAAAGGTTTTCCTTGCCTAGTTGTGTCTGACTCATCTCCGTTTTCTAGCCAAGAGAGCCAGCATCGTCTGAAGATGCTTCTGTGGTCATGTGGCATGCATGACTATATCCCAAGGTGCATGGAATGCTGTTATCTTCCCACCAAAGTGATACCTGTTTATCTACTTGCATTTGCATGCTTTCAAACTGCTAGGCTGGCAAGAGTTGGAACAAGAATGCAAGTTTATCTCACCGTGTCGTTCTTGGATCTCAAACTGCCAACCTTCCAATCACCAACCCGGCATCTAAGCCACTAAGCCACCATGCCACCTCCTGACAAATAATACTCTTCTAAATTCTTTTGATGAGTGAGTGAGCAAACTCAACAGTACTCAAATGAGCCTGAAACCATCTCTGATTTCCATTGCTTTTCCATATCCTCAGTCTTCAACTTCCAAGCTGGGAGACGGAATGCTTTTTTTTTTTTTTACTGTTGTTTAAAAATCTAGCTCTTCTGCACTCAGTTTTTTTTTTTTTTTTAAGAAAAAAAAATGCTTAATTTCACTCTAATTAGCACCGAATAACAAGAGTCCTTCAACAGCACCTCTTTTGCCAACTTTTAACAAGTTGTCAGGAAAAGAAATGTGTGAAGAGCAAGCTTAGATTATATATGCTATCGTATTATTTGTTTGTTTATTCATTGTTTTGTCTGTGCTTCCTTTCTTCACCTATTGTTCAGAACCCAAATTAATCAAATTATGATTGAGAAATTAATGTTTGCAAGAAAAAAAAATATAATTGCTGTTTTATTCAATGCGAATGAGAAATGCTGAGCTCACAATCTGAATGTGAGTTTTTTTTTCTTCAAGTTAAAAATTAACATGCTTTTCTGATGGTAATGTTAATTTTAACAGGCTTGAAATACAAAATCTTCTAAATTATCAATTACCAAATACAATTTTGAATACCTGACTGGCAAGGATCTATATGTTAGATAAAACAAATAATGGATCCTATAATTCTTTGTATCTGCCCTTCTTTTCTCTCTCTCTCTCAATTAGGTCTGAGACTGCCTGGACAAGTTCCTGCAATTTTCTTGGCATAATTAATAATAATAATAATAATAATAATAATAATAATAATAATAATAATAATAATAATAATAATAATAATAATAATAAAGTTGGAAGGGACCTTGGAGGTCATCTAGTCCAACCCCCTGCTCAGGCAGGAAACCCTATACCATTTCAGACAAATGGCTGTCCAGTCTCTTCTTAAAAACTTCCAGTGTTGGAGCATTTTTCAGAAATGATTTGCCATTGCCTCCTTCTTAGGGCTGAGAGAAAGCAACTGGCCCAAGATCACCAAGCTGGCTTCATATAAAGGCAGGACTAGAATGCCAAGGTTTCTAGCCTGATACTTTAGCCACTACACCAAACAAACTCTCTTCCAGGCCTTTAACAATAGCATAATAATAGTATAATAGCTCTTATCTAGGTCATGTGACCAGGAAGGAATAGGGAGGGGGCTTAGAAAGGAGCAATTGCCAACATTCCAAGCCCTTGTCCAATTATTTCTCCCATATGGATATTAAGTAGACTAAGGTTGTATGTATGGTAGGTCTGGTTTATTTTCATTTATTGGCTTTTTCCATAATGCCACATTCTCCCCTGCTTTTAGAGAGTTGCCTTGTTAGTGGATAGACAGAGTCTTGAGTCTATTTACATCATTTCTTTTCAACATCCCATTGGGTTGGAAAGAATAAAAGAACAGTCCTCTCAAATGTTTGTATCGTTTGCATGCTGCCCCGATGGTACAAATGTACAATCTCTGACCTGTTTATATCTAAGATCCATAGTGTAACCCCAAAATATAAAAACATCATCATAAAAAAAAGTAACTACTAACAGAATGCTCAGCGGCCTCTTCAACATTACATGCTCCTATGCAGTTGAATATACTTACTGTAGCAGTGGCGGTTCAAAAGAAATACACCTACGAGTCTAAAGTGCAACACGGTATGATATGCTGGAAAAATGTTAGAATCTGAATCCCACAAATGCCAATAGTCCATATTGTTCTTATGCTTTTAGAACAGTTAGTAAGTATATGAGTAGGGGGTCACACAGGTTAAGTAGCTAATTAACATCCCTGGATGCGTAATACCTAGCAACCGTGGAGCAGAATAATTTCTTAGCTGGGCTTCTTATAGTTAAGGGGAACTAATAATTCAGAATATACGATGCTGCATCTAAGTGCTGGGCTGGATTGCACAGCCTTTGTTCCAGAGCTTGGAGAGCGATATTTACTTTCATATTGTATCGTTAAACTCATGAGAAATAACCAATTGTATATCTGTGAAATTTCTTTTCTGTTTTTTTTTTATGGTATCCTGCCTTATGAAGAAACCTAGATTACTAGAAAATGTAAGCAGAATTTATTGCTAGTTCTGTTAATCCTAAAGAAGGTATCATCCAGCCATGCCATTCCTACGCAGTTTTGTATCTATAATACAGTTTCACTTTTCTATAGAATTTGCTTGCTCTGTTTTGCTGCTCATAAGAAGATTTTGCAAAGAATGATTTTTACAGTACTTTCACCAAACAATCTTGTTTGGTAATTCAAAACTAGTTAAATTCTGACTTTTGCAGAATTCCTTCTGATTTCATTTTACTTTAATTTTATTTACTGGAATGGCATATCACCTTTAAAACGGACTTTGCTCAAATCAGCTATCTTAGTAACATTCTTAATGGTGGCATCCTAATTTTGAAGCTATCCCTCTGTGAGGAGTATTTTTTTCTTTTTCTGCTTCTCATAAATAAGCAAAAATGTTGTTTTCCTGAAACTTCAATTTGGATTAATGCCCATCTTTCTCCTACCCACAGTATCACATTGTTTTATTTATTACACTGATGTTTTGATGTAATTTTAAGTTTCTTAATTTTGACCATATGCTACTTCGGGGCTTTTACAAAGACAAAGTCTATATAATTTTTAAAAGCCCTTTGTAACAGGGAATGTTTTGGTGCAAATCAGTTTAAGCTCTAAAGGATATGTTAGATTGGGTGTTGGCTTTAGTTTTTCCACACAGATACATAAATTCAATCAAGAGGTCATTCTGAAAATGTTCCGATGGCTTGTTATTTGACACTTTTATTACTGAACACATCGGCTGTTGCCGTTCTCTATATAATTAACTCAGCAGGCCAACTTAGACTTCATTTTTGCACTTCCAAATTCTTCAGATTCCAACTTGAGAATGTTAATAGAGGCCTTAGATTATGGCTATTCAAATAGTCTTTTGTTTCACTAAAGCAGCAATGTTCAAACAGAATTCCAGTGAGGGAATTTCTGGGATTTGGGAATCCTGTCAAGATTTTTGTCAGTGAGGTTCTGTATGTCTGTGGAGATTCTCAGTCATCCAGGTTATGGTTGTCCCAAAGATGCTTTTTCAAGAGGCAACTGAACTTTGTTTTTTTCTTGAAGACATTTTGCTTCTCATCCAAGAAACTTCTTCAGTTCTGACTGAATGGTGGGGAATGGAAGGATTTATATTCCTTGCAGTCATCTAGTCATTAGCTGAGAGTGGTTAAGGCCACCTGGAGGATTATCTGTGCCCTCAGGGTCACCTGAATAGTGCAAATGGGTGTGGAACCTTCTTGGAACTGCTGAAAGGACTGTGTGGTAAAGAAGAGATAGGTGGTGTTGTCTCCCTCCCCCTTGTTGAGGGAGGGCTGTTCAGTTTTAATGTAGATGGCCTCTTGGGTCAGCTTTTTGGATGAGAAGCAAAATATCTTCAAGGAAAAACAAGAAAGTCCATTTGTCTCTTGAAAAAGCACCTTTGAGAGGCTCTGTAATGGTGGAAAAGTGTTCCTGAACAATAGTTTGCATGCCATTGGTAATTTTTCTCTGAGAAAAGTAGTCCTGGAAAAATGCTGATCTTGTTCTGGAAATATTCACAGTTGGTTCAAGGCAAGAAGGAAACTCCATCTGAGCAACTAGTGCTTTCTTTGTACTCAGTATGTAGGAACATGCTATGGGTATTGTTAAGTCCGCGGGTTAAAAGCATTGCGAGGAAACAAATGGTGTAACAGCAAGTCTTCTTTATTGATTACTCCAACACAACAGCAGCAGAAAAAATGGCGCGCAGGCCTTTTATAGTGTCCTTGCAAAAGCCAGCGTCAGCCAATGAATGCAAGGCTGTTTTTGCGCCTTGTGCATGCGCAAAAACCTTGTGCATGCGCAAAAAACTTGTGGTTTGTCCAGGACCCTTTGCAACATTCTGAGTCTGCCGAATGATTCAGCAGGCTCAGGACATAACAGGTATTGTTTCAGAATGGCTGCTTTGAGAGACTATTTCACTCATACTGTCCTGCATTTTAGAATAGTAATTTTTTCACATTTTCAAAGGGGGCTTCATTCTGAACTTTCAAAGTGCCTTTACAAAATGAAGTGATGCCCTATTTCCAATAAACAGAATAGAAGCCTATGTTTGTAAGATAGGGCAGCCACCTCAACTTTTTCTCAAGGCAGAAAGACCTACCTTGGGGAGGCAGACTGATGCTCCTCTAAATGGACAGCCACAATCTGAATAGACAACTACATAGCACCAATCTGCTTCTTCTAGCTTCTCTTCTTATGGGATGCTTCCTCCTAACTTTGCTTAAGTTTGCCCTTTTTCTGGACAGGCGGGGCCAATTACAGATGAAGTAGTGAGTTATCCCAATCCATAACTATTATTTACAAAGAAAGTGTATTGGATCATTTGCCCATGGACCCTTTTAGACTGAAAAGTATGGGCAGCCAAGAAAGCTGCAGTGTAGATAGATATGTAACTGAAATCAACCTCAGCAGGAAGCTACTTCTACCATTTCCAACCATAAAATTGGTTCAAACCTACCATCCTGAGAAAATTTGGAATGAACAATTCATCATTTCCTAAAACTAAGGTGAGAGAATAAACACTTTTTTTTGTAAAGAAGAAAATGTTTGCTTTGGGTTCAACTTTTGATTAGATGGCCCATTAACTGGATGGGGGAAGCTATTTTAACCAAATGGTTTTGGGAGCTTTTGATAACCAGCTTTTGATAATCAGATATTTTTCTGCTTCTGCTGCTGCCTGAAGATAGGGTTTACAGACTGATCACCAAATTGGTTAATAGCAGTAACAACTATAATGAATAGGAACAGAACCAATACAGCAATGAGCGATGCCCAGCTTTTCATCTTTGAAGTTTAAAAGTAGCAGTAAATTCCTGAAAGTCAGTTCTACTTCCTTTTGTATTAGCATGTTAACAAGCTTTGAAAGACAAGAAAGACCTTACAGGATGACACAGCTGGGTGCTTCTCCAGTCTGGGTCTGTAATCAGAGCCAGAACTTGTTCAAGGGTTGGGACTGTGGCTTGTCTGCTGCTTACATGCTCAGCAAAGAAGACTGTTGCTACTGCTGCTGCTGCAACTCCTCAGCAAAGAAGCCATAACGTCCTCATCAAACGTGGATGCTTTCTATACTGCTCAGGAAAAACAGTTGGGATTAATTAAGAAAGGAAATGCCACAATATTTGCAATTACCTCGGCCGCTTAAGGGGGAAAAAAACTTTGTACCAATTAAAAAAGTTGTATGTGTGTGTCTGTGTGCAGGAGGGACATTTGAAACAAGAGGAAGACAAGATGGAAACTGATTAAAGGAAGAGGCCAAAATTTGGATGACGCTAAGCAGCTTGGTTATGGATTAAATCTGCTGGACTGGAACCTCACAAACCATTAAACAAAATGGAAAGTCCTGAGGCTAAATGAGACCAAATTCTCACAAGCACATATGTATACACACAAATCAAAACCTATGAAGGGCATGAAACCATTATGCCTTATAGTAACCTAAGTTTGAAGCTTAAAAAAAATAAGTATAGTATTGTTATGTTGATTGTCAGAATCATGCACCGCAGCAAATGTGATGTAATCAGAGCAGAAATGTCAAGACTGGACAGCAAAATGGAATCAACTAGAATGACTCTTGATGTCAAAAGAATACTAGATCATCTACTGTACATAAGAAAAGCATAGAAAAAATAGAAAAAATAGTGTATTCTCAGAAAATTTTAAAGTTAGTGCTCAAGAGTTTAATAACTTAATAATAACCAAATGAACTCAGTTTGAGTCCATTAAAATGTTATGGTGACCACATCTATGTTCTAAACACAGGTGCAGCACAATCTGATACTGAACATTTCTATGCTTATTTATAATGCCTTGTCTCATAGCACCTCACTTCCCCAAAAACATGTCCTATTCATCATAAGAAAGTCTAGGGGTGACGTATTCCAATATTTGAGGGGCTGCCACAAAGAAGAGGGGGGTCAACTTATTTTCCAAAGCACCAAAAGGCAAGACAAGAAACAATGAATAGAAACTAATCAAGGAGAGAAACAACCTGGAATTAAGGAGAAACTTCCTAACAGTGAGGACAATTAACTAGTGGAACAGCTTTGCCTTCAGAAGTTGTAGGTGCTTCATCACTGCAGGTTTTTAAGAAAAGACTGGACAGCCACCAATCTCCTGCTTGAGCAGGGGGTTGGACTAGAAGACTGCCAAGGTCCCTTCCAGCTCTATTCTGATTGATAAGCAACTGATACATTAAAGTTGGAAGTGAAACACCATCTGGAAAAATAGGAAAATTTTGGCTTGATATATGAAATGAAACAAATGACAGATCAAGGGATGAAATCAACTCATAAATACTCTCCCTTATTTGCCGACCAAGAGACAATAACTAAAATATGACTATGGGGCCATTAATTGGTTCAAAATTGGAAAAGGAGCACACCAAGGTTATGTACTTCACCAAATGCACTTGCCTCACAGGCAAAATATAGTGTGAGAAATGTTAGGCTAAAAAAAAAGAAATTAGAATTAAAATTGCTGGGCAAAATATTAACAACTTCAGATGGCTGGAGGTGAGAAAGTTTTCAGTAATCTCTTGTTAAATGTGAAAGACAAGGTCATGGTCTTGCTAATTGCAATGCATGGCTGTGAAAGCTGGAGCATCAGAAAGGCTGAACAAGGAACAATGATGCCTTTGAACTGTGGTGCTGGGGAATTATTTAGAGTACCCTCAACAGCAAGAAGAACAAACTGGAAACATGATACCAAAGTTAAAGTTTGAATATTCTGAATATAATGCAAAAAGATTAGAAGACCCTGATTCTTGGGGAAATTGATGGCAAAAGACCGGTACATATCTTCGATGATACAACAAATATGAACTTACCAGAACTCAAAGAAGCAATGATGGACAGTCTGGTGAACTGCTGCCCATTGGGTCACAAAGAGCTGGAGGTGACTGAATGACTGAAAATAACTGAAACAAGTCACTGAAGTCAGAATGGTCATGAGTGACATAGCCTAATAGATTTTATATAGCTTGAGGCAACAGTTTTGGAATAAGGGGGTAAGTATTACTTCAATGCTAGTATAGGTTCGAAAGACTTAAGCCTGTTTCACTCATGAGCTGGGAATGAAGTAAAAATAATATCATGGGGAAACAGTAGAAGAAAAAACTTACCAGGGCATGTTTATGCAATGTTGTTACATGCTAACTGAACAAGATCTCAGTCTATAGTTTAGCAGTGCCATGGCAAATTGTCTCTTTTGTTATCCCCATTTCCATGTTTCACTGAATAAATACACCTAAAAAAACCCTATGTAATTTGGAACTTACATAGCACCAATATATATCTGTTTTCCCTTCCAATTTCATTTTTAGAAAACATTTTGAGTACATGGAACTTTTAGCCATGTTTAGATGGATCCAATTCACCAGACAGAATTACCTATATGCCAGATCTTCTTCTTTTTCTTCTTTGTCTTATTCTCATCACATCACAGGATCCGCAATTTTGCATTTCGCCCCCCACTTAATCTGATCTGCAATGTCAGTGAGACATATACCTACGGCTTGCATGTGTTCATGCAAGAAGTCCATCCATCTCTTTTTTGGTTGTCATCTGGGTTGAGTGCAAGTGCCACCTTGCAATGGATTCCACATCAACTCTGACCTCACGTCTGTCCCATCACAGCCTCACTTCTATCATTTTGTCTGGAATTGGAGCAACTTTGAAAGCCTTCAGGATCTCTTTATTTGTAATATGATCCAACAGTGTGACCCCCAACAACCATCTGATCATTCACATTTCCATTGTGTGCAGTGCTTGGTTGTGTTTCTTCATCTTTGGCCAACATTCCACCTCACAGAGTATATACCAGTATATACCTACATACGAGATAAGAGAATCTATATATCTGTGTACCTCTATAGGTAATTATTTCATATCTCCTGGTCATGGCACATAGTAAACAACAAGAAAATCTTCCATTAATCACAGATTTTTATTTTGTCAGAATCAGAAAACCATATTTATTAGCTTGAGAACAAGGTACCTTTTAACCCAACTTCAAACAGCAATCCTGTGGTCAATAAAGCTTTGGAACTGGAAACTTTATTTGGAGAAAGTTTCAGCATTACTTCAAAGCTTGGTAAGCAAAATTATCAAACTCTGATTAAGTTCATTATTTGTTCTAAACTGGATAATTATAGTTTCCTAAAACGAACAAAACAGGAAATTGCAATAAATTGGAAACTTCCTGATGTAAATGTTGGGTTCTATGAAAGTCTGTGTGTATTTCTTGATTTATGCACAACAATGTAATTATAGTCAGTCCTCCTCTCTCAATCAAAATAACCTAAGCAAATTTCACATGGGGTTACATATTGGAATAAACCAGAAGAATTTCTCCGTAGTATAATATATTAGTAGGGATGACTTGGCATGCACACATAATTAGAGGCCTAGCTTCTGTGTTACTTGGCAACTATATGCTCTGTGTATTTTAAGCTTCCTATTGCTCAAGCTTACCTATTGATTTGATTTGATTTGATTTGATTTGAATGGCCACGCACTTGCCATGCAACTCTGGGGATCTACACTGAGCTAAAAACAGCAACAAAATAAACGATCGGAAATTAAGAACACCCCAAGCCCGAGGCAGCTCATATAGATGCACAAATAAGCCTCTGAAAACAGGTTCATCTAAACTCCTGTCACAAAGCCTGAGGGGAAAACCAAGCCTTTTACAGTGCCTTACAAAAGGCCTGTAAAACTGGGGCCATCAAGCATTATAGGACAGGTCCAGCGATAGAGAAAGCATACCTCCTGGGTCCAGTCCAACTGTTTAATAGATAGAACTTAGATTAGGTTGAGAGGTGGGTAGAAATAATTTGAAAGAGATGGTCCTGTAAATAACCGAACTCTGCCATAAAGGGCCCTGTAGGTGACAATCAGCACTTGAATTACTGTGTCAAGGTGTTACATGGATCATCTGTGGCTTCTGAATGGCTTTCAAGGGCAGCCCATGTAGAATCCATTGCAGTAATTCAAACAAGGCAAGCAAGGTATGAAGCATTCTGAGCAGATCCTCCAATTCAAGGACAGGTGTGATTGGCTCACAAGGTGGACTTATGCAAAGACTCTCCTAGCCCCGCTGCCACCAGGTTTTTGAGACTTGGGCGGGGGCTCTTGAACTGTGCTATACTAGCAATTTTGTTTTAAAAGCCATTGTGCTTCTTTAATTGGTTAGTTATTGTTTTTCCCTTTGAACCGCTTGACCCTCTTTTATTTCTGAACCACATAAATTTATCCTTAACTCACAATATTAAGTCTGCTTATTCTGAAATGCTGATAATAATAAATAATATTAAAATCAAAATTGAAGTATTATGGCATAAAACAGCCATGGTAGTTATCAATACACAGTACATTAACAAAATTTCCACCTGTCAATTGTAGAAGGCCACACTGCTTGGATCTGCATAAATATTACTCCAATATGTTACAACATCCTAGATTCTTGGGAAGAACTCAGAACCAACTAAAGATCTTGCAGCTGTGACTTCACATTGTTGAATAATACTACTACTACTACTACTAATAATAATAATAATAATAATAATAATAATAATAATAACAGCAACAACAATACTTTTATGCCACCCCATTCTTAATGATGCTGTGAAGCTCAAAACAACCAAAGAAATTACAATTTAATCAATAACACGTAAAGATAAAAAGAATAATAATAGTGACATGAGTCATTAAATATAGTCCTTTGAGAACACTAGTACATTAGTCACTAAATATCAAAGCAATTACAAAAGGGAATGTCTTTTTTAATGATTTCCTGAAAAATAATGATTTTTATTTTTTTTCATCATTCTCATTCTCAGGGTTGTGCAAAACATAGAGATAAGTAACCGTCAATTTTCATGGGGTGGTCCTGGAAATTAGGTTTGGAATATAGATTAACCTTCATAAATGGCAATAGCAATAGCACTTAGACTTATATACCGCTTCACAGTGATTTACAGCCCTCTCTAAGTGGTTTTACAGAGTCAGCATATTGCCCCCCGACAATCTGGGTCCTCATTTTACCGACCTTGGAAGGATGGAAGGATGGGTCAACCTTGAACTGGTCTGAATCAAACTGCCGGCAGTCAGCAGAATTAGCCTGCAATACTGTTTATTTGGTTTAGTTTTCCCCATAAGATGCTGTGTCACTCCAATCTGTCCAGTTCCATTATGATTCAATGCCTTGTGTGAGAATGGGTTAACTTGGAAATGAAAATTAATTATTTGTGTGAACCTAGGCCATTTATTTCCTGCCTAGACCTCTGGTTTTGGGGTCTTATAGTTGGAAGGAGATCCTGAAAAGGCATGACATTTGTGTGGCTGAAGGCTGCCCATGGAGCCTTAGATTGATTTCAGGACATGGATCTGTAGCAGAGACAAAACAAGGAAAGAGATGAGGTGAGGTTCTCAGAATGTATAATTCTGCACTTAGCACTAAACTTTACACTTTTTAATTTTGCACTTACATAGAATTGTAGCATATAGAAATTCATAGCAAGAGCACCAATACTGAATTTTATTACAAGGGACAGATTGCAGCATTAAAATGAGGGGAAAGTATTTTTTCCCCAACTCTAGGTGGAAAAAAAAAGCTTCTTGTGACAAATCAAGGTTGATGTGTTGATCTGTTACTCTTATTTTCCCCACTTTTCACTATTTCTGACCATCTTAGCTGCTAATAATGGGAACTGTAACTTATCTTGAGGGGTGGAAATTACATTAGGAAAGGCTGATATAAGGCAAGGGAGATTTCACCAGTACTAGTTTTGTAATGAGGCGAAGTTGTTAGTTAGATGTATTTGAAATCCTGCGGAAATGAAATCCAATTTTTTTTTCTGATCAGTATTATGTGGGCTTTCTTGCCAAAAGTCAAAGATTGTTCCATCATAAGCTCAAAAAGTGTCCAATTGTGAGGACTTTAAAGACTGGATTCCACATGTGCTTTCAAGAACATCTTTTTTGTCTTAAAAAGCAAAAAAACATTTTTCCCAAGTATTTTCTTCTTGAGAATCATATGCCTTGGTGAACACAATTTTTTAAAAATAGTATCTATGGAAAAACACACAGAAGCTCAGAGCCTAAGATTCAGATTTGCCAATCTGTTCAAAAATATGAGACTTGCCCATCTTACTCCATGGAAGTGACTACGTTACTTTACATGATATTGATTCTATCTCCCTATTAAAGTCAATGCAATACTAGGCTACATTAAGAGAGAGATAGAATCAAGATCACATGAAGTGTTAGTACCAGCTTATAAGGCCTTGGTAAGACCACACTTGGAATACTGCATCCAGTTTTGGTGAGATGTTGAGACTCTGGAAAGAGTGCAGAAAAAGAGGAATAAAGATGATTAGGGGGCTGGAGGCTAAAACACAGAAAAAATGTTTGCAGGAATTGGGTATATCTAGTCTAGTGAAAAAAGGACTAGGGGAGACATGATAGCAGTGTTCCAATATCTAAGTGGCTGCCAAAAAGAACAGGAGGTCAACCTATTCTCAAAACACCTGAAGGCAGGACAAGAAGCAATGGATGGAAACTAATCAAGGAGACAAGCAACCTAGAACTAAGGAGAAATTTCCTGGCAGTGAGAACAATTAACCAGTGGAACGACTTGCCTTCAGAAGTTGTGGGTGTTCCATCACTGGAGGCTTTTAAGAAGAGACCCGACAGCCACTTGTCTGAAATGGTATAGAGTCTCCTGCTTGAGTAGGGGTTGGACTAGAAGACCTCCAAGGTCCTTTCCAATTATGTTATTCTGAAGAACATGTTTTTAAAACAATATTGTGGCAAAATATGAAGAAGCCTAAGATTCATATTTGCCACTCTGACCAAAAACATGAGACTTGCCCATCCTGCTCCATGGAAGTGACTATGTTCAATGGTTTTTGTGACTGCCATTTAATGAAGGAGGCAACCTCTGCTGTATTGAAACACAGATATTAAGACAAGCTAGAACTTTTATCATTCTTCCTCCATTGCATATTTTCCTACTACATGGACTTTTCTTAAATCTATTGCAAGCACCATCAGTATTGCGGCTTGCAGGGCTGCTGTTCCATAGAGACAACAAATCATTCAGAAGTCAGACATGTCATTTCCTTGACAGGTAGTTCTTGTCTCCTCCTTCTCCTGGTACTGCTGCAAATCTAAGCTGTGAAGAGCACTATGAAAAGCAGAATATATTCAGTAGGCTTTGCGAAGGAGCTTTGACTCACCTTAATGAAAGGCTTGATACCACACAGACAATTCCATTTTCCTCATCAAAATTACACAATTTGCTTCAGGGAAATACTTTGCATCACTTCAAAAGTTTGAATGCTGGTTCTGATAACCTTGAGGCTTCTGTGCATGCCCTGTTCGAAAAGAGAGAGGAGCCTCAGAAGTAAAATGAGGTGGTACGAAAGGATGTTGGTTGGCACTTCGTTTTGTTCTTGGAAGCCAGGGGGCAGTGTTGAGGGTATTTAGTGTGAATCATCTTTGTAACTGAAAAATCTCTTTGAAATGTGGCAAAGTTGTAATATTTAGTACTTGTTGGTGCTATCAGGAAAATCAGCTTTATTATTTCTTTCTTTCAATTCTATTTGCTTTTGCTTTTCCTTTCCTTGCCTCATCCTGCCCTTTCCTCTTCCGTTTCCTCTTCCCCTCCCCTCCCCACCCCTCTTCTCTTCCTCATAACTGCCATTTTTTTTATTTCATGCATGCTGTATTAGTTCAGACATTCTGGGAGAAGTATATCACTAAGAGTAGTACCCAAACTACAATTGTTAGCATATTTCTCTAGAGAGGGAGGGAGGGAGGGAGGGAGGGAGGGAGACAGACAGACAGACGAATAATAATAATAATAATAATAATAATAATAATAATAATAATAATAATAATAATAATAATAATAATAATAATAATAATAATAATAATAATAATAATAAAGTTGGAAGGGACCTTGGAGGTCATCTAGTCCAACCCCCTGCTCAGGCAGGAAATCCTATACCATTTCGGACAAATAGCTGTCCAGTTTCTTCTTAAAAACTTCCAGTGTTGGCGCATTCACCGCTTCTGGAGGCAGGTTGTTCCACTGGTTAATTGTTCTAACTGTCAGGAAGTTTCTCCTTAGTTCAAGGTTGCTTCTCTCTTTGGTTAGTTTCCACCCATTGCTTCTTGTCCTGCCTTCAATTATTCAATGATAGATAGATAGATAGATAGATAGATAGATAGATAGATAGATAGATAGATAGATAGATAGATAGATAGATAGATAGATAGATAGAATGCTTTTTTTCTAAAAAAAAAAAAGGTGCCAGAACTCACACCCGTCATACAACCTGCCTTGCCTACGCTACAAGGTTCCATCCAAAAAAGGTGCCGAAACTCAGTTCTATGAGAAAAAAAGCCCTGGATAGATAGATAGATAGATAGATAGATAGATAGATAGATAGATAGATAGATAGATAGATAGATAGATAGATAGATAGATAGATAGATAGATAGATAGATAGATAGATNGATGGATGGATGGATGGATGGATGGATGGATGGAATGTGCTTTAAGAATGTTTTAATGTCAAATCTGCACACCTAACAGACAGTCACATATAACCCACGTCAATAGCAAAATTCTGTGCTCAGCGCCATCTCTTGCCTATAACAGAGAGAGGATGTTGCAACTGATTACTTTTGGACTTTGAATATAGTGCCACTATATGGGAGTCTCTTTAGATTGCTCTGTATATCAATTCCCTAAACCTAATGTGTGACTATCCATTTGGGTGCCTTCTGTCTGTCCTTAGGGAAGACTTTGTTTGAAGGTCTTTCTGGTGTGAACCCCAATGGTGATAGATACAGGCTAGTGAGAAGGACTTTTGGCCCAACTGAACAAAAATGGTTTCCAGTCTCTCAAAAGGGACTCAAGATAAATAACCAAGGAAGTTACTGACAGGTCAAGATGGAAGAGACATAAAAGGGAATAGTTAGAAAGAAAAACTAGATTATCTTGCCTAACATGTTTTGCATCTGAACAGCAAAGATCTTCAAACAAGATGGATTTTTTTTAGCTGTGCTTTTTCTTTTGACATGACCTTATCAGGACTCTGCTAGTTATGTTCAGCTTCTCTTATATAGTTGTTCTCAACACAGTTGAGACTGCATATACTTGTCTCCTCCTGTTAAGGCATTTGCTGTAGCAGAGCAGAAATGCTAGAACATTTTGAAAGATATGACAGCCGAGTTCTTCACTGCAGTGAATATGTGGATAGACTGATTTTGACTTGATATATATATATTTGGAGAAAACAAGACTTGTCAGCCTTCAGCCTGAACTGCTGCCAATGACATTACCATCAGAATATCCCAGGTGCTGTCAGCCAAACCTCAACATTTTCAGTCAAAAAATACAAATAAAATGAGAATGAGAATCATCCTTGGGAAACTGCAGAAGGGTTTCTTGAAAGGAGTCAGTTAGAACATTTTTAAATATAATTATTATCCTACCTTTCAAGTCTTCTCCTACAGTGGCATTGGGGTCAGATTTTCCAGCTTCTCAATGTTAACAAATGAAATAAATGAAAGTGACACATTTATTATTAGAACGTACAGTTTTATCATTCACAAAGTATTCTAGAATTTAGTCTCACCACAACCCAAAATTGCCCTGTTTTAAACACAGGGAAATAAGAGTGAGAAATAAACACAGAACTCAGGCTTGGGATTCAGCTACTTTTTTATGCCATGTAAGAGTCATTACTTCTTTATTTCTTCTTTCTCAATTTCTCAAACAATCTAAATCAGGGGTGTTAATCTGCCAGCCTGCGGGCCGGATGCGTCATGCCAAAACCGCGCCCTTCCTCCATTGCCGGCAATGGAAAAAAAGTTGCAATACGTCACGACACGTCACGTGACGTTGCGAGTTTGACACCCCTGATCTAAATTTACAGTTCAGTGATAGTGTTGACAACACAATGGGGAAAAAACTATAGTTCCCACTATTCTTTGGGAGGATGGATGGATGGATGGATGGATGGATGGATGGATGGATGGACGGACAGATGAAAAAACCTCCAAAGATTCAGGAGATTATTTAGGATTAAACTATCCTTTCCCAATCAGCCATTTTACAAAATATCAAGTTAAATTGGAAGCAGTTTACAAAACTTGGTTTATACAATGATCAGATTAAACATGTTGTGGCAATGTAGCCACTGTCTGCAATAGTATCCAACTGTATGAAATGGGACAAGAAAGAAATGTCTTTTCCTTGTTAATTTCCAAAATGAAATAATCGCAATCCACCTTCCATCCCAGCAGTCTAATCTTTTATCCACCTATCAAGTCCTTCCCAAGGACCTGGAATAGGAAGATGTTGTTTGATGGTGTTACAGCTATTGTCTCAGGATGTAAGCTGTTCCAAATAAAGTTTTCTTTTACAATTGACTGATAGTGATTTTGTCAATGCTGATGTGTTCAATGTGTGCTCCAGATGTTTTGGAATTGTACCCATGGATCTATTACTATTGGTATTATCTTTGCTTTCTTTTGCCACAGTTTGTTCCATTCTATTTGCAGGTCTTCGTATTTTGTGATTTTCTCCAGTTCTTTCTCTTCTATTTTGCTGCATGGATGAAGAGCATGATTCATTGTTATTATTTTTCTGGTCCTCCTAATTCAGGGCTTCTATTCTGCTTGAATCCAGTCCACTATTGCAGCTGCATCTGATGACTGGAATTGCCCAGATGTTAATTGCCTTAATGGTATTTCCTTCACTGAGTTTGGATTTTAAGATTGTCTTCACTTTCATGATGCATTCACTTCTGGATTGTAATTTCCTTGATGTTGAAAGATGCTCTGGTATTCTTCATAGGGATTCTTGATTCCTTAGGGTATTATTATTATTATTATTATTATTATTATTATTATTATTATTATTATTATTTCATAACTAACAGCTGCCAGTCCTTTAGCTGATATTGGCCCTCATACATGTTGAGCTCTTCCCAATAACATAAACTGTTGTATTGTATCAGTGTATATATGTGCAGTGAATCCAAGCAGTGTGGCCTTTTGAAATTGAAAGATGGAAATTTTGTCACTATACAGATTTTCTAAATGTTGTCCAAGGTTGGTTGTTTTTTGTTTGTTTGTATTGGGGTTTTTTAAAAAATTTTTTTATTGAATTATAGAGTAAAATACAAAATACAAAGCAATAGTAGGACACAATAGGAAGGAAAAAGGGAAAGTGAGGGAAAGAAGGGAAAAAGAAAAAAAGACATTGATTTCCGACTTACTCTGTTGCAGTAGAATAAAGCATTAACATCGAACTGCAACTTTTTACTTTTTCATAATAGTATAAACTAGCTATTTCTGTAACAACAAATCAGTCTGGTCAGTAAAACCCAAAATCAAAGTTTCATTTTTTTTCCACCTCAAGCACAAAGTGCAGAAGCGGTCTCCATGTAGAAACAAAAGTACTTATATTATTTTCTTTAATCAAGATAATCAATTTAGCCATCTCTGCCAACTCCATCAACTTATGTAGCCATTAGTCCATTGTGGGAATCGAAATGTCCTTCCATTTTTGTGCATACAATAGTCTTGCTTCCATCAACATATACAATTATTTTGTTTGTATGGTCACCAGTGTGACAATAATCACTGGAACCACCATAGCTAGTTTATGCTGTAATCTTTCAACTTTGATTTTCATATCTTGATACTCTGCGATCTTCTCCAATTCTTTGTCTTCTCTTCTACTTAAATCTATGGACAAATTATTGCAGTTTTCTTGGCAAGCTTGCAAAAGTCATTTGCTCTTTTCTCCTTCCTACAGCTGAGAGAGAATAACTGGCCAAAGGTCACTCAGCTGAGTTCTGGCTTAAAACAGGACTAGAGATTGTAGTCTTCCAATTTTTAGCCCAGTGTATTTAGCTACTACACTAAAATACTTTCACAGAATTAATTGGCAATCTGTTTTTGGTGGGAAAATACAGGAGAAAAGATAAAGGATTATTTTTTGTTGTTGTTCATAATGGTACAATAAATTTTGATTACTTCCCTTCCATCTTTCTCTGCTAAACATAGCTTTACCATGAGAGGACGTTTAAGCGCGTGGTAGATTAAAAATTTAATTTTCTACTCCTAGTAAGGGGGAAGGGAAAATGCTGGCTAATATAACAGCATGGTTCAGAGAATGCCTTCATGCTATTCACAATACATTATGTTCACAAAGCCACTCCTCATCATGAATTGTTTGAGAAAGTAAAACAAACAGAAAGTCACTCCACTCATTGGATCTGCTCATAAAAAGGATTAAACCGTACTGCACATAAAGAAGCTGATGAATGATTTGATTTGTTCAGACCATGTCTGTTTATTTTTAGTCCAGATTTTTGGTCATAAACATCTTTTTGCAGCAATGGGGGTTTTGTTGCAGCAATGAAAGATATTTGTACAATCAAAGACAGTGTGAAGAGAAGCCAGAGTCCCCTGTTTTTTCAAGAATTATGGGATGGTTCTGTTACCCAGCTAGTCTCCATATTACACTTTTCTAAGTGATGTTGGTGATTTCTAAAGCTAAGAAGCATAATCGTTGTTTAAGACAAAAATATAAATATTTTCCAAGCATATTACAAAAGATTGCTTTGATTAAAAGTTTGCAATCTGCATACTATGATTCTTTCCACAGTTTGATTATTAGTTATAGCCCAACAAGGATACTACAATGCAGCCTTGTTTATTGAGAAGAGGCCAACAGAGGGATAATTCAGAAAAGGTCCCAAATATTCCTTAGTCGTGAGACATCTTTTTCCAGCAGTTTGGAACTTTACTTCTTTTTGCTCAACATTCGGGGGGGGGGGGGAGAGAAGGTAGCTTATATTTTAATTCGAAAAGTGTGACTTTAGGAGAAGATACTTCAGTAGATACACCTCTCTAGAAATCAGCAAGGGAACGAGGAGGCCAAGATTTGTTCAGACATGCTGCTGTAATAGCAATCCATGATTACACATCACATCTGAACTTTACCAGTGTAAGCTTGTCCGCTTTGATGCTCTTGGAATAACTAATACTGTAGAGAATGAATGAATGAATGAATGAATGAATGAATGAATGAATGAATACATACATACATACACACAAACACATACATACAATAAAAAATACATCAAAGCACAGCAATGACCAAGGCTATCCCATTCATGGCCTTGGGATTAAATAATGGCAATCTCATGGGAACCCATCAGGAAAAAGAGGTTGCCAGCACATGTTTGATCCATGGTTAGGTGCAGCTTTCACAGTGTGCTAGATCTGTGCTTAAAGGTCTGTAAGGATGTACAGAATGGGATCTGTACATAGAGCAGCTACTTTGGATATTCCATGCACAAACCAAAATACACATTTCTGATGTTTTGGTCCAAGCACAGAATAAAATGGGACTGCTTTGCTCAGGCAGAAGTGGTTGTGGGGAAATGAGCAGGCAGGGCAGGGAAGATGCAGGAAAGATTGGGTCTGGAGCTTCTGACAGTGAAAGGAAGAAAGGGATCGCCCTTCCATACTCAAGCCCTCTGGATTTCTCTCAGCCAGAATCCTGAACAAGCAAAATGCTTAAGTTTGGATTCTGCCAAACTGTAGGTGATGTTTCAGCAGAACCTCCAGTATACAAAAGCAGGTTTGGGATTCAAAATAAAATGTATTTCCTATTTATACATAACCTGATTACTCTTCCACCTTGAGTATTTTACTAACTTTTGGCCTGACTTTAAGACATGATGCAAAAGGCGCCTCAATTATTATCTAGGCTATACATCTCTTTGGCTGATTGTCTTTTACTTGAACCAAAGAGCCATATGGGATACTGGCTGGGCTCAAGTGCGTAGGTTAGAGACATCTGATTTGGCTTAGGCTGTTTATCTTTTAAACACCATTAACCACAAATTAGTAGGCTCTTCTGTGACCATAGATTAATAGATCCATTAGTAAAGAGTCAATTAGGGGATGATTACATTTTTGCAATGACTGTTTAAAGCTATTTGTGTGTTGTTGCATCTTTGTTGATAAAGACATCAGAAGCTGAACATCTGATAGCTAAAGAAAATCTGTATTTGATAGAAGTGCCTGGTCAACCATCAGACGCTCAGCTTTTGATGATGTTTGTCATATATCTTTAAGAAATAGCATATGTCTAACAGAATTGAGAATCATAAAATTGAGAATTTGCTTCTGAAGTTTCTTTCAAAGAGCAGAAAAATTCAGAGGAAATCTCTGGGTGTAGTATGGTATAGTGATGAGTTGGCCCAAGGGGTAAGAGCGAGTATCCTGTCTCTTATTGTATAATCATTTATCTGAAGGATTGCGGTCTTCCTGCTTTTCCATGTCTCACTTACATCCCAAGAGCCTGAAGCGTCCTTCTGCAGTTTCTTCATATTGGGAAGTGTGGATGGCAAAGAAAGTTTCAATCTGTTGGGAAAGACAATAATAGAAGCTCAAAAGTGAAAATTTGAAATTTGCCCCTGCCAGCCCAGGTATTGTCACCTGAGGCTTTCTGATACTGTCCGCAATTCATAGAGTTATTAGTTATCACTTGGTGTTCTTTTGAGCTGTGGGGGCCTGCATTCTGGCCTAAGGCCTGGATTTGCCACTTCATGTGGTACAAGATTAAGAGTATTCAGATCAAAAATCAAATGAACCACATACATATACCAGATGTTGTTGAAGGCATTTGCTGAGAAGCTTTTGGAGTGAAACCATAACCAACTTTGGTGTTATGCTGGAGATAGCAATTGATATCCTACTCCAGTAAGCTTGTATTGTCAGGCTGTCAAGATTTGACAATTCAAGAAACTTCTTCAGTCCTGAAGAACTGAACTGAGCTGAAGAAGCTTCTTGGATGAGAAGTGAAATGTTTTCAAGGAAAAAAAACCAAGAAAGTCCAGTTGCTTTTTGGAAAAGCATCTTTGGATAATGACTTCTTGATTTTTAGAATCCTACTGATAAGCGATATTGGCTATTCTAGGGTACATGAACCCTATATTTGCCCATTATCTGACATTAGTCTGACCCTTGCTGCATGTGTTTTCATGGGAAATCCAATGTTTGACAGGGTATCCATGGTGACATTTACAGGCTTCAAAATAGTGGGCATGACCAGGCAATTGAAGTTTTGCCCCTTTCTACATACCTGAAGTGCTTGCAAAGCACATTAAAGGGTGATGGAGCTTTGATCATTTGGTTGCACCCATTATTTTGAAGCTAATGACCACTGCAGAGGATATCCTAGTTTTTAGTTGTATTCAACTGGTGCATGGAAATAAACAGGCTAACAGGCTTAGGGATTGCTTTGCAGGTTCATGCTTGCAGACTGAAGTCTACAAGAGTCTTGTCAATGCCCAGGAATTTAATGACAAATACTTAGGGGTTCCTTGGCAGATATCTTGATATAGGAGGAGGAGGAATTATAATAATTAGCCCCAGTTATTACTTAGTTAGTTATAGTTGCATAGTGAGATGAAGGATGTTGCTTTAGAACAAGGCATGAGATCAGCTGTTAGACAATGGAATGAATCATCCACAGCATGTAACTAAACATATTAAGTTGGATCTCCCCATATTTGTGGCACAGTTCAGAGCAGCTTGGATAAAACTTCTGTAAATCTTTGCTTTTCAAGCATTTAATAGGTTGACAGGCACATTTTAACCACAGCCATTTAGGACAGATTTTGGCATGGAGTACACACGGAAATAGTTCCTGGAATCTATCCATAAGACAGCAAAAATCTATCTCTGCAGGCAAAAAAGGCTTAAGAAAACCTTGACAGTCATATGGCAAAGTAGCATTTCTTTTTCAGTAGTGGGAACAAGGAAACTTTTGCTAACAATAGATGCCTAGAAGTGCCAAACATTTTATGGTTTCTGTTCACTCTTAAGTGATTCCTGCATTTGCTTCTTCTAACTACAGGAAGATAAATCAGATAATGCTATTAGAACCAACAATTCTAATTAGCCAAGGAACTGTTGTATTATCTTCTGTTATGTTTTCTTGGAAAATAAAAATGTAGAAATACTAGCAATTAAATGTGGGACAACTTACAGTAATACTCAGTGTGGTATCCTTCTTCTTCTTCTTGTGCCATATCCGTTATCGGACGTTGGCGATCATGTTGGCAATCCTGTTTTTATCAGCAGCTGCACGAAAAAGTGCTGCTGAGTTTTGTCCAAACCAGTCCCTTAGATTTTAAAGCCACGATGTTCTTCTTCTGCCTGGACCACGTTTGCCTTCAATCTTTCCCTGGAGGATTAAATGGAGTATGGCGTATTTTTCTGGGTGTCGCATCACATATCCGAAATATTCTAATTTTTGTTTTTTAATTGTTTTGATGATTTCTCTTGGCTTTCCCAGGTGGCTTACCACCTCCTCATTTCTGATCTTGTCAACCCAGCTTATATGTAGCAGCCGCCTGTAAATCCACATTTCAAATGCTTCTAGTCTCTTCAGGTGGCCTTCCTGTCAGAGACCAACTCTCTACTCCATAGAGCAGGATAGAAAAAATATAGCATCTGACAAGCCTGATTTTCAGTCTTAGGCTTATATCGTGACTGCAGAAGACCTTTTTCATTCTGAAGAATGCTGTTCGAGCTTTCTCTATCCTAGTCTTTATTTCAGTGGTCATGTCCCACTGGTATCCACAGGTTCAAATGCACCTAGGGACTGCTTCCTTACATTCCAGACTCCACGTAAATGCTCTGTAAATAGAAAGTTCTAGATTTCTCCTGAAGGTTGCATTCCAGGAATAATATATTTTGTACACATCAATTAAAAATATCCTGATTAGGAGCAATCTCACCTCAGAGTCTTCTGGAAGTCTTATCATTGGCCATGATGACCATGGTAGTCATTTTATGAAATGTTCTAAAATTCTAGGTATCTATAACCTCCCTGGACTTCTGAAAAGCAGATTTGGGAAGTCCAGAATTTGAGTTCAGAGACTGTTTGCTTAGACAAGTTTCAAATTATGTAGAGTATTTTGTCCTCCAGTTTATAGGAATGCATGATTGGAAACCATAATATGCAGTTGGTGGCACTAAATCCATCCTGCTGGACAGATATTGCAGCCTGTTAGATGTTTAAACCCAAACATCTCCTTTCCTATTTGCAGTTGCAGGCAGGTGGTTTCTTGACCCTTTGGAGATATCACCATTTATGACTTCTGGGCTGAAATCGGCCTGGTGGATCATAATTTGTCAAGTCTGTCAAACAACATCATTATGATTGCTACCTGGCATGGCTTAGACCAGGGTTTCTCAACCTTGACAACTTTAAGATGTATGGACTTCAATTCCCAGAATTCCCCAGCCAGCATGGCTGGCTGGGGAATTCTGGGAATTGAAGTCCATACATCTTGAAGTTGTCAAGGTTGAGAAACCCTGGCTTAGACTGTCTATAAGACATGCATATTACTTGACTATTACTTTATAGAAAATTGATTTCTGTTTATAGAAAAATAAAACAGAACAGATAGTCCTTGGAGCAGAGATGTATCATATGTTCATTTAAATTATAATAATTATTATTTTGATGCTTAAAATTATAGTAGTTTCCAATTGTTTACCACACAATTAACACATACACATTATTTTCCAAGTGGCTTTTCTCTCTCTCTTTATTTTCCTGGTGCCTTTCCTATTTGGTAACATATATCATTGGCCATTTAGTCTAGCACTAGCTAGATTCAAATGGGAATAACTTTTAAGGATTATTTCCTTCTGTATGCATTCAGGTTCCCCCCTCCCCCCAATTTTGTAGGAAGTAGCTGGGATTGAAGCTGAAACTTTCTGCAGACTGTCACAAATACAGAAACCAGGAGACATGAGTTCTAGTTCCGCTTTAGATTCAAAGCCAGCTGGGTGACCTTGGGCCAGCCCCCCTCTCTCAGCCCTAAGAAGCAGCAATGGCAAATCACTTCTGAAAAACCTTGCCAAGAAAACTGTAGGGAAGAGTCCAGGCAGTCACCTGGAGTCAACACGGACTCACAAGCACACCAAAAATGACCTAACCTAACCTTGATCTAGTGGTTAAGGCGCCAGGCTAGAAGACTGTGAGTTCTAATCCTGCCTTAGAAGTGAAAACCAGTTGTGTGACTATGAGGGAGGCAATGGCAATCCACTTCTGAAAGACCTTGCCAAGAAAACTGCAGGGACTAGTCCATACATGAACATAGCCATTCACAAAAGCAAGAAACCCAATGCCCTGGACAATAATTCATTTGGAAATAATTTGCTGAATTAAATATAATAATAATAATAATAATAATAATAATAATAATAATAATAATAATAATAATAATAATAATAATAATAATAATAGTAGTAGTAGTAGTAGTAGTAGTAGTAATAATAATAATAATAATAATAATAATAATAATAATAATAATAATAATAATAATAATAATAATAATAATAATAATAATAATAATAAAGTTGGAAGGGACTTTGGAGGTCATCAAGTCCAACCCCCTGCTCAGGCAGGAGACCCTATACCATTTCGGACAAATGGCTGTCCAGTCTCTTCTTAAAAACTTCCAGTGTTGGAGCATTCACCGCTTCTGGAGGCAGGTTGTTCCACTGGTTAATTATTCTAACTGTCAGGAAGTTTCTCCTTAGTTCTAGGTTGCTTCTCTCCTTGATTAGTTTCCATCCATTTGGTTACAATGAGGCATCCCTTCCAACATCATCATCATCATCATCATCATCATCATTATTATTATTATTATTATTATTATTATTATTATTATTATTATTATTATTATTATTATTATTATTATTATTATTATTATTATTATTATTACCTCCAGGAACAGTATTTTACTTAAGATGGTTGGGAATCCCATTTTCAAATGGGGACATGTCCTACCTCCTAGATTCAAGTTGGGGTAGAATAGACATTGTCCCACATCAGAAATCAACTTTTAAATGTATACCTCCAATTCTCTCTTTTAAAGTTGACCCAAATAGCTTTGGGGTGTACAGTGCTGGATTACAATTTAACATTAGAATAATCAAGTAAACAAGGGTTTTTATTTTAGATAAAAGCAACAAAGTAGGGATTTAAAAGAATTCTTTAACCAGAGCAAATTATACGAGCTGAGATCTACATTCCAAAGCAATATAGGGAGTTCAAGGGAAACAGTGGATATAAAATCACCCCAAGTCAAGCATTCAGAACTGCAAAGAAATTAAAATCAGCTTATGTGACTAAATTACTGCCAATACTGTTTTACTGGTTCCAGTTTTCCCAAAGAGGCTCTAATCCTATATCCTTAAGCAAAGTCTTAGGAAATTTATTTTCTTCAGAGATTCCCTAACCCAAGCTGTCTAAGAACAAAAAAAATGCCTCACTTCTCCTGAATCCCACCCTACCTATGATTTGGGAATATTTGAAAGGTCCCCCAGCCAGACATGAAGCCATTCAAAATTAAGAGTTTCCTTAATCAACTGCTAGCATGTAATCTTCAATTGGGAAGATAAAATAATTGTTTTTTGAAGTAAACTTTAACATGCTATGTGTGCCCACTGCCCAGCCTCGGTGTTTAATTAAGAAAAAATATAAGAATTTTGTTTTTACATAGAGTAATCAATGTTCAATGTTATAATTTAAATCAGGTGTCCAAAGACTTCTGGACTTCAACTCCCAGAACTTCCCAGTCAGCATGAATTCTGGGAGCTGAAGTCCACAAGTCATAAAGTTGCCAAGTTTGGACACTCCTGATTTAAATATTCTGAATGTGTTTGAGATGTGTTTGAATATTAGTAGTTGGGTTGTTGGTTTGATCTCTGAGCTTGGCGATTTGGCTGCATACATTTCATCTCCATTCGCAGGGACATCTTCAGTACGCTTTGAATTGTGCTCCTCTGTCAGAGCACTGGTCTTTACATACCTTTTTGTGTGATGTGAATTTGTTTATATTTTACCTGATCATTTCAGAGTCATCTTTAAGAAATGTAGCAATGTTGGGCATTTGTAAGGGTTCTAAATCCATCACCAGAAGTTTGATTAGTTAATGGTACACCTTTCTTTGAGTTGAGCTCTACTCTTCCTGATTTCATTGACACATCCATTTAACTCTGATGGCAACAGTATGACTATGGTTTGCCACTGTCTTCTTTTGAATTGCTATTTTGACTTCTAGTCCCTGGGTTCTCCTGAGTAAATCATATCCAAATACTAATCAGATCTGATCTGGACCTTGCTTAGCTCTTCAAGATAGCCAAGTTCAATGCCTGCTTTTGAAGAACATGCTAGAAAGACAACAGCAAAACCCAAATCACAGGGTACCCTTAGTGAGGAAGTGAAAAAGTCAAAAGGGTGGCCACCACCATGCAATTGAAATCCTGCCCCCATGACACCCATTTTAAAAAAAATGCTGGCTTCAATCACATTTCTGGCTGCTTGTTTTGACCCTCCTGCAGATACCCTGATCACTTTATATGACTATAAGGTCAAAGAGGAGATACTTTCCAGGCTCCCTGTGACTGATTCTGCCGAAGCTGGTCCAGGAATTCACTCAGTGCTAGTGAATATGTTGGTCGTGGAACAGTTCCATGCTCCTCCTTAAGCAAACTCATCTTTATCTTCCATAAGTTGCAATGGTTATTTACATGCAAAAAAAAGGGGGCAACTTTGAATATTACTAGAAAAAAAGAACAATAAAAGCAGTGCAGTTGTGACTGGACGGTAATAAAGGCAAAACAGAAAATGCTAACAGTGGAAAGATCCCAAAATTCAGAACTTCTTAAAAGCTGCTCCTATAGTAGAACAGGAACAGTTCTCTATCCTCTATGGACATTTATATGGAAACTCCCAGAAAGGAGCAAGAGAGAGGGGAAAAAACGTGATCAGATTAGGGAATTTTACAGAATCAGATTTTCTCAGGTACACTTTAACTGCAATACTTATCACATTGTTAGGAAGGGAAGGGAGGGAGGGAGGTGTAAAATGGAAAGAGTTCTTTATTTTCTCCCAATTATACTGCTGGCAAACACACTAAGGCTTACTTGGGAGACTGTGGCAAAGAGCAACTGATGGTTAGAAAGGTGAGGGTGGTCAAGCATTTGCTAAAACAACAAATTCTGTCCACCTAACGTTCATGGGAGCAATGCTAAGTGTGTTGAAAATGAAAGACTGTAATTTAGTAGCGCTGATGAGGAATACATTTTGCTGGGCTTTTATTAATAACCTGAATTTTTTTCTGAATCTGCTTCCAACAACCATAGACCCGCATGGGATTTCAATTCCCACAGTCCTTAGTACTAGACCAGGATAGTATGCATAGGAATCCAGCACCTCCAGAGAGTACCATTTTCAAGAAGGGATTAGCAGCATTGAAATGGCTCCTAATGGCAAATTGGAACACTGAAAATACAGATTTTTGCTCTAGTGCCATTTTATTAATTTGTTTGTTTGATAAGTTATATTTAAATCTCCCTGTTCTATTAAATCTCCCTGTTCTGCCAGGTACACAAGGCAATTTACATGATGACTTCACTTTATCCCTATATCAACTCTTCTGGGAAGCTGGTTGGGCCAAGAAAGTGTTTAAAGTTGACCAGTAAGTCTCTATAGTTGAAACTGGACTTGAAATATGATCTTCTCAGTTCTGTTCCAATGCCTTAACCACTAAACCACATTGGCTTTTCTTTTAATTGGAACTGTATCAAGAATACCTGAAGATTGGCCTCACCTATCTGAAAACCTCAAGAAAGCATCCTTCAAAAATAATTGAGAAGAAGAAGAAGTGCTTTGGATCTCACCTGAGAACAGCATGTTTCTGCTGTTTATTAAAGCATATTTTATGCACTTGGACTGACCGTCATGAACACATCTTGCCTGAACCTGATTGGTTAGAATGAGGCGGCCAATGAGAGATAGACAATGAGAGGGGAAAGTAGATCTTAGGGGTTTTGGTGTGCATTTCTCAGTTCTGGCTTGGCAATATTGCAGTACACTTCACCTCTAATAAACTGTACCTTTCTCATGAAATGGAGCGAAGGATCGTTTCTATTTAGAGGTTTAAGTTGTGGCAGGTCTGACAATTATGTTATTCTAGAAAAACATCTCACGCTAATGTTTCAGTTTAAACATTTAGCATAAATCTTTTCTATAGCCTGTAAAGTATAATACAAGGAGAAAATGGAACAATACAGGGTACCAGTTTATTAAAATGCCTATGTAGGCATTTATCTACAATACAAAGGAATCTAAACTAGAGACTGCAAACATAAATACATGTCAGTCCTGTCACTACATTCCCATACGTGTGGCTATTTTAAGGGATCTTTATTTGGTTGGAGTAAAGATTTGAAAGTCATTTGTAAGTATGTTCACTTGAATGCTAATATTGTAAGAGCTTTCTACAGTATATATTCAACCAAATGTATCCACAGATCTCTTTTTAGATCTTTCTGCAAAAAATAGTAAAATCATGATGACATTGTGCATGAGATTTGTCTGTCACCCACTTTTCTTCCCTGATGGAGGTCTCTTTATATTGTAGACAAAACTGACCTTTGGTTTTATCAGCAGCCTGAGTAACCATCTAGTTCATTATAATGGATAAAAGCTATCAGATATTTTCAAAGTGTGCTTAACCCTCAGTTATCCTTATGCTTCCATAAGGACAAGTATGTCCTTATGGAAATTTACATGGCATGGAGAGCAGGACCAATATAGCATTAAACACATGTCATGTCGGTGAGCTTCTCTGAAACAGGTTTGGAAACTCGCTCCTAGAACTGCAGCATTTATCACTGCAACATGACCAACCTGAGTCCATCTTCACCCCAAGGCTAAGCCCATGTAGATCACCTTTATTCAGCTCAGCCAAGATGTATGTGAGTGCACAGTGAATTTCTAGTCTGATCCAGCAGTTTTCTTTTATGGGAGGGATGAATAATCTGCATACTGACTTCTCCATTCCCCCATTTTCATTGATTCCCTTTAGACATTAGTACAGAACATTGATGGGAAAGTGTCCCACCATTTTCAGGTAAAAAAGTAAGAAAAGGAAGTGAGGGATGGATAGATGGAGGGAGGGAGGGATGGGAAGATGGAAGAAAAGAGATGGAAGGGAGGGAGGGAGGAAGGAAAGAAGAAAGGAAAGAAGAAAGAAAGAAAGAAAGAAAGAAAGAAAGAAAGAAAGAAAGAAAAGATGGGAAAAAGGAAGGAAGAGATGGGAAGAAGGAAGGAATGAGATGGAAGGGAGAATGGGAGGAAAGAACTCAAACCAGGAACTTAACCCCATCCACATGTGACAAGTTCCTACACATTTTACTTAACCCTTCATCTCTGTGACCACTCATTGCCCATCCCTGCCTCATCAAGGATAAACAAGATCAAACCAATTTTGGACTGAAAAGATCACAAGAGAAAAGCAGAATAGACTGAGTAGACATGGATATGAGTCAGGCAGTTACGTGTTGTTTCTTAAAAATAAAAAATCCTGCTCACCTCACAAAATAAAATTCTTTACAAGCTGTGCCAAAGAATTAAACACTGACAAAGCAGGACAAAATAAATATATGTCTCTATCTGTATCTCCCTGCTTGAAATATAACAGTGTCTGTGGATTCATTAATTGAGGCAGACCTTGGCAAAATGAAAAACTATCAGAGAAAGCAGCTTTTCTTCTCTTTCTTGTATTTTTTTCCCTGCAGAAATTTTATGTGCATAATGGCAACGCTGGGTCTATGTTTACTTTTTAGAGATGTCACTTAGAAAAGGAAGGTGCCTCTTTGCTCCTGAGTTACTCTGTGTATGTGGATAAGTACGTGCATAGCTCATCATTTTTAATGGAAAACAAGAGGTGTACGGTAATTTTTATCTAAATGCAGCAAAACAAGGAACATGGTCAAGGGGAAAAATATACAACCACAACACTGAGAAGGGGTGCAAAACTATACACATCAAATGTACTGCAAAACAAGGGAAAGAAGTAAATTACTCAAGGCTTTTTTTATGCTCAAGATATCATAGGCACCCTCAAGGAATTGTGCAAATAATTGTTGCCTTTCATGTGTGCATTTAGCTTTTTTTTTTTTACCTTGTATACATCAATTTTACAATGTTTCTAATCTGTTGGAAAAACTCCCCCTGTCTTATCTGACCATCAGCAGTGTGACAAAATAAATAGTTATGTACAGCAGGACTCCACAATTTAGTTAATGGGCATGTCTGGAATTTTATTATGGGCACACTAACAAAATGGCTGCCATGGTTTAGTGCAGCTAATCACAACCATTTTCCAATAAGCATTTGTAGCACCACAGTGCATCCAATTGATCATTTTCATGTTTTTTTTTCTGAGTGTCCAAATGGGCTGCAGCCTTGCTTCATTTTTGGAGTGAGGCCTACAGGATGGTTATATGAGGTCTCCTTCCAGGGTTGTTACCATTGATAGGACTCCAACTGAAGCATCACTCCATCTCTCATTGAAGACATTTTATACCTACAGCCAGGTATTAATAAGAGGTCGCTCCTCTGGAGAACAGATGCCTTTTACAGGCACTTCACTGAAGTATAGATGCTGTTAAGTGAAGACAGTTCTTCCACTTTATCTGCCGTTGGGACATAGGGTCCTCTTCCGCCTTCAAAATTGTTGACCAACTTCTCCTATAACCCTGGAAAGGGACCCTTACAAGGTGCTACCAGCCAGGCCAGTTGGGCCAAGGTGTTTTTTTAAAGAGATTTTACTCTGCCATTTCTCATCCTTTGTCCTGAGGCAGAGCCTGGTTTCTCAAACGTTGGGCCTAGGATGATGGATTTAGGATGATTATATGAGGTATTCAGAAATATTCTTGGGGATATTTATTGAATGCTAGTTCCCCAATTAAGTCATGCTGTTGTCATTCAGGAATTATCATTCACCTCTCAAGGCCTTCCATGCGTTTGTCTAGTCCACTATCACAATTGGTGGCCACTACCACATCCGGGGGCACCAAATACAGTAGGAAGATGAACCTTTCCTTTTATCAGACCTGAATCTTCTGATCTTGACTACAGTGAGAGATGGTCTGCTCCCATTTTCTATTCCATGCCTGATTATATATACCTCTAGCATTTTCCCTCTAGCACTTCCCCCCTGCTCTGATTTTTCTCGAAGCGAAAAGAGCACTAAATGTTGTCACTTTCTTTCTGGGGGAATTGTTCTCACCTCTTATCATTGTGACTGCCCTTTTCTGCATCTCCTTTTTTGTTTGCAAGAATTAGGGCTGAGTGTCACCTGCTATTTAGGATTCAGTGGGATAGCATTGCCTTACTAACAGTTGGTCCTGTTTACAAGTGGAATTTGACTGGAGGCTCCTGGGAGGTCAGGAAGCTTTGATTAGTCACATACATTCTTTGGAACTTCCTGAAAGAGGTCATTTTTTTTCTACATCTTGCTTTCAAGTGCTTCCCCAGCTTTGCCTATCATAATGGTCAATCACAGGCTGTAATAGCAATAGCCCTTAGACTTATATACTGCTTCATAGTGCTTTGCAGCATTCTCTAAGTGATTTACAGAGTCAGCAATTACCCCCAACAATCTGAGTCCTCATTTTAATGACCATGGAAGGATGGAAGCTGAGTCAACCTTAAGCTGGTCAGAATCAAACTCCTGGCAGTGAGCAGAGTCAGCGTGCAATACTGCATTTTAACTGTGCCACTATGGCTCTTGCTGTAAAAACATGGTTGGCAATTTTAAGATAGGTGGACTTCTACCCACCTTAACGTTGCCAAGGTTGAAAAGCACTGTCATAAGACTTGCAGTTAGACCTTTTAAGAGTCAAAACATTGTAGCTAACACAGGAATGTGTTCAAGATTAGAGTATTGGAGGCTAAATATCTAGTTTAATAAAGAGAAGGACCAGTGGGGACATGATAGCAGTGTTCCAATATCTCAGGGGCTGCCACAAAGAAGAAGGAGTCAAGCTATTCTCCAAAGCACCTGAAGGCAGGACAAGAAGCAACGGATGGAAACTAATCAAGGAGAGAAGCAACCTAGAACTAAGGAGAAACTTCCTGACAGTTAGAACAATTAACCAGTGGAACAACCTGCCTCCAGAAGCGGTGAATGCTCCAACACTGGAAGTTTTTAAGAAGAAACTGGACAGCCATTTGTCTGAAATGGTATAGGGTTTCCTGCCTGAGCAGGGGGTTGGACTAGATGATCTCCAAGGTCCCTTCCAACTTTATCATCATCATCATCATCATCATCATCATCATCATCATCATCATTATTATTATTATTATTATTATTATTATTATTATTATTATTATTATGACAGCTTTCCTTGTTGGTAGCTATTGTTTTCCTTCTTCACCTCACTCATACTTTTCACAACAGTCTATTCGTCTGATGGCTCTAAGCAGAGTTTAGCCAGCATCTCTCTTCCTCCATACATAATGCTAAGCTGAAAATTTCCATGCATTGTCATCAATCAATTGGATAAAAGTGAATTTGCTGTTGAAATCTCTTGCAGAGGAGAACAGGATCTGAGCAAATTCTCTGGGTGGAGTGTGTTTTCTCGCACTTTAGTTAGGAGGTGGCCAAGGGTGTGGGTAAATGCCCTGTCTTTCATTACAGAATCGTCTTCCCAACCATCAGTAGCCTCCTTAGTTTCTTGGCTTCCATTAATTCCCAAGATTAACTTTCAGGAGAGAATGTATTGTGCTTTTGCGGATTGGGGAACTTTGGATTGACAGAAAGACACAGAACAAAAAAAAAAAGGACTTCAATCATTGAACTCTCTAAGAATGGAAGAAACTAAAACCAGCCAAGGGAAATTCAAAACAAATTTTCAACTACCCTGAGAATGAGATAGAAAACAGGGTGTCTTTTTTCACAACTGAAGAAAATATTTGAGAAGCAGCAAAGGATATTTTGATTTTTAAAACTTTCACAAGGAATATATTTCAAGACACTGAGAGCCGTTCCTCAATTGTGTTAAGAACGCTGTTTAAATATCCCGTTGCAAAACCTTTCCTCTGCCATATTCCCGGGTTGTTGCCTCCATCTTATGGGGCAGCCCTTGAGCCAACAACAGTGATGGTTTCAAGCTCTGTCAAATCTAATGAGCTTTCAACACTAGCTTGAGGTGATCCATAAAGGCAAGATCAGCTCTGTGCCATTTCATTACCAATATGAAAAATATGTCCCTTAATCTCTGATCGAAGTACTCTCCATCACTGATGGTGGGCCTGGCAATGGAGCCTCTGTTGTGTTCAGTGATCTTGTAGAAGAGTTTTGAAAAAAAGCATTAAGTACTATAGGGCAGGAGAATTACAGTTCTCTCCAAATCCTGCACTTCCATAAATCACTGTTTATGCTTTCAGCACTGAGATGCTTGAAGTTTGCTTTCTTTTCCTCTCTTTTCCTCTCCTCTCCCCACCTCCCTCACTCCCCTTTCTCTCTCTCCTCCCCTCCTCTCCCCCCTCTCCTCTCCCGTTCAATCATGTCTGTTTCTCCAAGACTGCCTGGACAAATCCTTGGAGTTTTCTTAGCAGAGTTTTTCAAATGTGGTTTGCCATTGTCTCCATTCTAGGGTTGAGACTGGTCCAAGGTCACCTAACCAGCTTTGTGCCTAAGGTGAGACTAGAGCTCTCAGTCTCCTGGTTTCTAGCGTGATGCCTAACCGCTACACCCAACTGGCTCTCTCATTTTTACTATAGTAAATCCTAATTTCTGGAATTTATTCATAATTTTCTTTCTGCCCAGATGAATCTCTTAATGGAGTTTATTAGCTTTGTTTTAATGGGAAAAATAAGTGAAAAGACATATTCAGATGACATGCTATGCATGTTGTAGCCGTAACTATGATGAAGAGGCTGACTCATTGGTACCTTGCCTCCCCTAGCTGGCTCATGTTCCAGCCTCTCCAGTGTTGCTGGTCAACAATACTTTAAAGAGAGATAGGGATATTGGGACCCAATTTGCTCTATCATACCACATATGGGCCAAAGCAAAACAAATAAACCCTTCAGTCCCTTTGGACAGACACCCACAGGATGTATTTATGTGTGAAAAACAGCTGAAAGCTGTTGCAGCTACATTCTTTTTGGTTCCCCCCTTTTTCATTGCTTTTTAAAATAATAATAAAAAGAAAAAAGAAAAGAAACCAGGGCTTTTTTTTGTCATAGAACGCCCAGAATGGAGTTCCGGCACCTTTTTTGGATGGAACCTTGTAGGGTAGGCAAGGTGGGTTGTATGACGTGTGTGAGTTCCGGCACCTTTTTTTTTTTTTTTTTTTTTACAAAAAAAGCACTGAAAGAAACAAAACACAGATATAATGTGATATAACTACATATATTCTCAAGGAAGAAAAAACATATAAACAGTACTTTAAAAAGTGAAAAAATATAACAAAGACTGTGGGATCCTTGGCACTGATGATGTTACCTAGTTTGGTAATGAAATGCCTGCAAGAAAACCACCAAGCTCAGAGAGCACCAAGGACCCCACAGTTCAACCCTGAGCTACAAATATTCTCATCTGTTGGTTCAACAACAACAACAAAAGATAATGTATCATTTTAACAGTAAACAATTACAGTTCTATATATACTTATCTAATGCAAATGATATTCAAGTACATAACGTACTGCATTTTGCATAAATGAATCCTATATTTCATTGTACTTGTCCATACAAGGTCTATGCCTATAGGCAATGCACTCATAGCTAGCAAGTGCAATCAAGTCTTCAATCCATTGTGAAGGGGGCCATACATTTAATTTTAACTTTCTAATGCTGCAGTGTCAGTTTTTTGGTCATAGAAAGGGCACAGAGAATCCATTTATTCTGTCATTTTTTGGGGTCTTTCCAACAAATTGGCCTTGTGTCTATAGGCCAAAATCATTGGATAACCTCCCTTTTTCAAATTTAGACACCCAAAGAGCCAGCCTTTTGATAAGTTACTATGTAACTATCATAAATAACTATGATAAGTACAGAACAAATTAAGACCATGATTAAAGTTTACCCATCGTTATTGTTCTATTGTTCTATCTATTACTCAGAGGGTGTGTTATAAGATGTATACACAGATCTTAATGGGAAATGAAGAGGCATCTAGAAAATACTTTTAGAAACCTCTGCAATAGACTTTCTCATCCTGGGTGGCCTTCAAATGTGCAACCTTTACTACTAGGTCAATGTGGCCATTGCTAAGATTGCAAGGATTTGAAGTCTATGTAATTGGAAGGTTCCCAATTTGGAAAAGTCTATATACTAGATGCTTTTGAGGAAAGCATGTAGAACTATCTTGTCAAAAATTGACTAAGAAAGTGTTTCCCACAGACCAAAAATTAGGAATATCACTGTACTGACTGAGATGGGCGGCCATAGAAATTGAATAAATGAATGAATGATCATTGCATTCCATCATAAACACTAATGACATTATATTTTGACAATCATAGGCTATCAAATAACATTTTTCATATACAAGTAGGTCTCAATTAGTGCAGTTAATGAATCCCTTGAGATGGTCACATTACTGAGATCTGCACTATTCAAAATAATATTTTGAATTTGGTAATTGGTTCCAGTTCAATGGAAACAGGCAGTGAAAAATTTTAACATACATTTTTATAAATATTAATGGCTGTTATAATAAAGGGAAAAAAGAATACACTTATAATTATGGTTTATAAAGTTGGTGAGAAAGCATACTAAAAACAAAAAAATTCTACATACTTTCAGGCATTCCAACATCTCATCTTATTTTATCTCTGCCATTATCACATTAATGCCATTCAATTACATTTAATTTGTGCTCTAGTCTAATAACAAGTCTCTCCTTTTGTATACTTGTATCGTTTTCCTGTGATGGAATCTTCATTTTGTCCATTTGCACACACAAGAATTAAAATGTCAGCTACACTTGTGTATTCATCAGCTTCACAATAAGTGAATTTGCAGTCCCATTAAATATGGCTTGATATCAATTTACAATGTGCACTAAAACAAATATTGCATTATTCAAACTCACACTAATGAGGCCTACCTGTTTCAAATATTCTTAGAATTCATATACAAGAGGATATTCAACATTTCAGCTGAGAAGCAAAAGTTAAGGGATACATATTTTAGCCTTGTGGCAAATTTTGATTATTTTCTTGAGTATATAAATTCAATAAATAATAATAAATAATATAGATTACATACTGTGTTGTTTACAAATTATACACACAAGCCATGTAGTATGGGATGTCCAGGATCTACTAGCACATAAAAATAATTTTATGACAGAAACATGACTGAGTCAACAAAGAGATTTTCATGAAGTCTATTTAAAACGGTTGCTTCAAAGTATTTGTCTTTCCTTTAATGATATACAAGAATCATGCTAGTTCAGTTCTTGGCATCTTTAGCCTTTATAGTAACTTCGGCAAATACTATCCATTTTAAGTAAATAGAAAGTGAATGAATTCTCATCAGTTGCCACACCCTGTGCAAGACACATTTTCTTTTCTGTATCTATAATGTAAAGAGCTCCAAGATTATCCATCTTTTGCAGCAGGTGAAAAATATTTTTTTTTAAATAAAAATAAGTAAAGTTGCATTGTATCTTGAAGAATTTTAAGGGTTGCTAGAAATAGTTGTACTTTAAAGCAAAGTTAATTCCAGCACACACAAAACGTTGTTTAATGATATACCAGCTTCTCCAGAATGTAACTTAGCTTACCTTTTTTGCAGGGAATAGATGTTAAAAATGCCAAGATTATCACTGCTGGATGATTGTGTTAATAATTTTAGGAAAATATTATTTTGTGTTTCCTGGGAGGTTACACACAGATTATCCAAAGTTTGTTTTTCTCCAGATAATGCTAGGAAAACATTTACGCACCCGGAAGACTTATTTATTTATTTATTTATTTATTTATTTATTTATTTATTGAATTTATATCCCGCCCTTCTCCTTGCGGACTCAGGGTGGCTGACAATCAGTTAAAAAATACATCAATAACAATTACAAAATTAAAATTAGTTAAAAAGAAATATTTAAATGTTGTCTAATTAAAATATGATTAAAAACCCCTCTAAAAATTGCCCTAGGCCAGTCCCGCTTGTTGGAATAGCCATGTCTTGAGGGCGCGGCGGAAGGAAGGGAGATCAGGGATCACCCTGATCTCT